>NW_017535852.1:2229485-2232509 GCF_001853355.1 Bactrocera latifrons | reverse complement strand
TAAATTTTTGGATTTGGAAATTTCCATTCCTTTTTAATTTTCAAGTAATTTCAATTTTTATGTTTAATTTTCTTAATATCTTAATTTTAATTTGATCAATTTCTAGAAGTAAATTGTAAATTTTCGTAATTTTTACATTTTTCAAAACTTTATATTTGGAAATTTCAAATTCATTTTAAGCAATTTTGAAGCAAACTTAAATTTGCTTAATTTTTTAATTTTAATTTGATCAATTTCTCGATGTATTTATATCCAAATTTTCATMCTTTTTAATTATACTTAGCACGTAATTTTAATTGTTTTATTTTAAATTTCATGTATTTTTTTTATTCGATTTTTTGTAATTTGTAAAKTTATTATTAAATTTTCATATGTATGGCTAAAATATTTTTTTTTTGCAATTTAAGTTCTCATATTTAAAATTTTCTAAGTTTAAAATTTCAATTTTTAAAATTTTCGAAGTTTCAAATTTTTAATTTCTTTTTTAGCTGTTTTTTACTTTCAACATCCACTCTTTTTTAGGGCATATTAAAATATCTTTTATTTTGCCTTTGTCCGTTTGCTTCAAAATATTTCACTTCTCAGTATTTCACCAACAAATTAGAACGCTTCAGCTTTTGCTTTCTACCTTTGAAGGCTTCTTACACTTTTCGTTGCACTTCCCTAACACCCAACTACGGATTTTGTTGTTTTACTTAAAAAAAAAAATATGTTTCTCAATTTTTTAGTCATAAATATTTTTTTTTTTCGATTTCCTCGAAATTTTTCAATATTTCTTACAAATTCTTTAAAACAATATGATTGCTTCACCCACCTTTTTCTTGCAGTTTGCGCGTATGCTTGTTGCTATTTTTATTTTACGCTACGTTATATGTTGCACGCGCCCACTTTTCGTTACACTTTCGAAAATATTTTCGAAAATTAAATTTTTTGCTATTTTTCAAGTTTCATTTGCTAATTTTTTTCGTTGTTTTTGGCCACTTTYCTAACAAGCTGCTGTGCAGAAACACACACTGTTAATGGCGACAACGACGACGACTACGACGGCAATGAATGACACAACGTCGACCACGACAACGACTACGGCAAGCGACGATTTGTTGACTGACTTGATGACGTGCGTTGCGTCGTAGCTGCACTACCGACGAGCAAAAACACGAAAAAAATTGTTTCAAAATTTTATGAAATCAAGCAAATATCTATAACGTCTGAACAGTTATATTYCAATTTCAGTACACCGCCAGGCAAAAAATTACTAACGCTGCTACTGTTGCTGCTGACGTCGTGAACGTTTTATGGCAATTTGGCAAMTGTGTATATATAAATACATATATATATGCACTATTTTATATACTATGTATTTGTACGACCGCGTCTACGAGAGCAGTCAATGTCTTACGCCGAGCGAGTTCGAAATCGTACTGCTGCTAACGTTGCGCTGTTGGGGAATGTACACCAATGGGTCGCCAAGTTGGAGTACGCTTTGCCAGCACGTCGAGTATGCGAGTAGGTGCCGAGTGTACTGCTCAGTTGGTGAGCGTGAGTGAATGCGAGTGCATTTTGGAGCTTGAGTGCAGGCCAYATATACGCGCACGTATATACAATGTTTGAGGGGCTGTAATGCACGTGAGCAGGTGTTATTCGCGTCGAGTTATAAGCTCTCTAACACGATTAGTGCAAGCAGTGGAGCGCTAGCTGGCCAACTTGTTTGAGTGTGTCACTCGTAATATGCAAGCACGCACTCATTTAAGTATTGCACTCAGTCAGGCATTGTAGGCACTCAGGGAATGTATTCACTCAGATAATGCACTTACTCAGGTAACGCAGTCACTCAGTCATAGAAGGTGCTCAAAAGCACGAACACTCACAATTTCAAATTATTATTATTCTCAAGCAAACACAACACCTCTTGTTCCTTCTTTCTCTCATTCTCTCTCATCATTTTTGTTGCTTACAGCGCCCACTCACTTTGGAGCTTTTGAGCGCATTCAAGTTGTTTCGCTTGTCGMAATCGGCAGCATTCAACGAAAAGTCGTTGTCGTGGGGCGCTGGCGTGCTAATAAYAACAACAACAATGGCAATAAATATAAAGATATTTGTATGTATTGGACGCAAGAACCCAACAAGTAGTGTAAGGGTTGGGTGCGCGGCATGCAGGCGACTCGTTATGGCACGGCGAAAGGCGCGCAGCAGCACCGACTGACGTCACACAAAAAAGGTGGCAGCAAATCGAATAAAATGCGCATACTAAGTGTCGGGAGCGGTTGTGGGGTAGGCTAAGCTGCATACACACACACACACATTTATATATATTAATACGTACACATATATAAATTCCAATATATTCTTACATACATATATAGAGACTTTTCATTATCGCGGCTGCAGCGTGTGGGCTTACAGTGATTGCCATACATGCATATGTACATATGTGCACGACGGCTGATAAATGCACAACTACATACATACATATGTATGCATATACAAATCTACATAAATTAATGCTTTAATCGCAAGCATACGTTTGTACGGCAATTTAGCTGCATATAGTTATATATTTTTTTTGTGTAAGTACGTATGTATGTATCTATTTATGTGTGCTTGATTGCTGCGCTGGCGCCTCTTCTAGATTGTTCTCGACCATTGGCAGTGCCGACCGCAGCGTCTAAGGCGGCAACAAGCAGCACCAACACGAAGATGGAAATGACAACGTCGGTGGTGCTGATGATGGCAGCGTCGGCGCCGCTGTTACTATCACCAAACCACCGATTTGCGGATGAGCATGCTGGTGATGTGCCATATGCGGATGTTTAGGTCTTTTGATCGGGKTTTTGGTTTATAAATTTTTAATTGTAATTATATTTTTTTATTTTAATTTGGTTTTTGTGTTGTCTTTTTTAATTTGTATGATGTTTAGTGTTGTGATCTTTTCTTTGTTCCTAGTTTTTTAATTTGTTTAGTTTTGCTTAGTTTTTTTTATAGCTTTTCAAAATTTTTTCTGAGTTTTGTGTTCATATAAATAGT
>NW_017535852.1:2224366-2227195 GCF_001853355.1 Bactrocera latifrons | reverse complement strand
GTACATAAGCTCCACATGAGATATAATATTTAGTCACTTGGAACACCCCAAACAGCAAAACTAAGAAAAAAAATTGTACTAAGTACATATCTAAACTTTTTTTTTTTAACATTTTCGGTGTTTTAGAATACAATTTATTTCTCTTAAATTTTAAAATATAGCTAATTACGGTTTATTTTGAATTAAGATACAATACATACACCATATGGAAATTTGAGGTATATGGAGGCTGCTATATATATTTCTGGGCTAGGCAATACTAAGTGTTGCCAGGTGCAATCTGACATTTCTGACATTGTAAAAAAAGTTTGTTCTTGTTGGATCCCGCACAATTTGACAATCGCTCAAAAAAAATGCTCGTGTGGATTGGTGTAAAGAAATGCTAAAAAAATACGATCGCGGTGCTTCAAAAGACGTTTATAAGATCGTCACAGGTGACGAATCATGGATCTATGCGTATGAACCCGAAACAAAACAGCAATCGACCGTGTGGATCTTCCAAGACGAGCCCAATCCAACGAAAGTTGTTCGTGGAAGAAGCCCTTCGAAGCAAATGGTCGCCTGTTTCTTCGGCAAAGCTGGTTATGTGGCGACTGTTCCGCTTGAGCAACGTAGGACGGTTAATTCTGAGTGGTACACCACTATTTGTTTGCCTGAAGTCTTCGGAGAAATTCGAAAAGCGAACAAAAGGAAGACGAATCATTGTGCACCATGACAATGCGAGCTCTCACACATCGGCTCAAACCAGCCCCTTTTTGATCGGCCAAAACGTCGAATTGATGGGACATCCGCCGTACAGCCCTGACTTGGCACATAATGACTTCTTTTTATTCCCACACATCAAGAAMATAATGCGATTTTCGGCGCCAGAAGATGCTRTTGAAGCATTCAAAAACCATGTTTTGGAGGTGTCTCAATCGGAGTGGAAAAAGTGCTTCGAAAATTGGTTTGAGCGCATGCAAAAGTGTATAAATCTTGATGGAGAATATTTTGAAAATCAATAAAACMATTTTCGTTGATAAAWCTTCCTATTTTCATTATTAGGCCAGAAATATATACAGCAGCCCTCGTATTACCACTAACTCAAAATATATTTACCATAGCGTTACTTCTAAGTAGTTTTAAGTAAATATAGTTTTTTGTAATTTTTTGAGTACTTAATTTCGGTACTTTTCTAAGTTCGGTACCTATTTCAACTAATTGAAAATATATTTTGCGTTACTTTTAAATAATAGTACAAATTTTATTCTGTGATTTTTTGAGTACCTAATTTCGTTACTTTCCAAAGTACGGCACATAATATACACCATAKTTCAACTAACTTAAAATATATGTTGCATTAATTTCGAATTATACTATGTAAAAATACCTTTTTTGTTATTTCTTGAGTACCGCTTTTTCGGTACTTTTAAAAGGTCGCTATTTCTGTACAATTTTGCCAATAATTCGCTCATAAGATAGAAATGTATACAATTTCCTTTAACATCCRCGGGTTTTTAATAAAGATTTGTTTGTTAGAATTTTGGATTTTTCTGGCAACCAGGTAAAAAAATGCTAAATTTCTACGTTATTCCGACTAGAATGAAAAATATGATTTTTTGTTTTAAGAAAACACACGTAATTGGAATTCTGGTTAAAAGTGAGCAATTTCGAACACGAAATTCGGTACTCTTAAAATTGCGGCATCGTTTTTTTTAATTTCAAACTGCAAATAGTTTTTTTTAATTTTACACAACAGTTTTAAACAGTTTTTGTTTGGAACTTATGGAATTTTTACAATAAAAAGCAAAGTAAAGTACCGATATTATTTGTTATTAGTTTTATTTAATATTAAGAAAATATAATTATAGAATTCAGATTTACCTAATATTTTATTAAATACTAAAAAAAAAAATATTTGAGACTTATAGCACTCTTTTTGCAAAAAACTGGACAAAATATCGTAATTCGGTACTTTCAAAAAATACGGTACAAAAAGTACAGTACGGTACGAATTCGGTACTAACGAGAATGTAAACTGTTTTTCTTATGACCATTAAACTAAAATGGTGTCAACTGAAACAAAAAATAGTGCAGTTCTTCGATATCGTCATCGTTTACAAATTGAATTACAGCAAAAATGTAAAACAACGAAAATATGCACTACTTTTACACCGTGTCAAAATCCAGTAGCCAATTGAATTGCAATGAAGTGTTAATCGAGTCAATTGACTTTGACAGATTCGCATGAATTTTTCATGACAATTCACAGGCATATGCATACATACAAACCCGGCAAGCAGCCGTCTCGAGAGTGCGAACAAAAGCCTGAYCGCCCATTGGCCTGCTGGCGGATAATTTAATGGATTTATGTACATATGTACATACGCACACGTGAATATATGTGCATATAAATGCAAATGAAAATGTCGCAACAAATGGCTGTTCGACTAGCAAGTGTACCGTGTTTCGCAGAAAGTTTTATAATGCAAACATATGTAAATATTAATAAAAAAAATATATATATAAGCAATACCAACAACAAAGTATCAGAATAACACAAAGAGCGGATTATTTATACGAATGTATATGTGTATGTGTATGTATATACACATATACATAAGTACATGAGGATAGGTGGTTTGCAAAACCTCATTGTGAAATTTTTTTATCAAATTCATTTATTTTTTGCGAATACGACGTTAACGGTTCAACGTCTTTCGCATTGTTTTAGAAATCGTATGACTTAATGACTTCTGTTAGTCACCAAAAAAAAAAAAAAAAAAAAATAAAAAAAAAAAACAATTTTCGAAGACTTTTTGCTTGAAAATTAAATTTTGTGATTTTTTA
>NW_017535852.1:2220936-2223646 GCF_001853355.1 Bactrocera latifrons | reverse complement strand
ATATAGGCTATGTTGCTAATGAATTAAGTAAATTACATTAATTGATTAAGTAATTAAGCTAAAAGTAGTAAATTTTTGTTGAAAACAACAAAAATCTTCGAAAAATATTGAGTACCGAAAATGGATACCAAATCGTAAATTGCCCTAAATGACTAATTATTACYTAAAAAAATWATCTGCGAAGGATATTGTGTACCGAAAATAAATACCGAATATCTAAAATATTGAATACCGAAAATGAATACCAAATACTCAAATTGCCCTAAATTACTAAATATTGCCTAAAAAAATTATCTGCGAAGGATATTGTGTACCGAAAATATATACCGAATATGCAATTTAGTCACTAAGTTCCTAAAATAGATACTATATATTTCAAATGAATACCATATATGTATACTTTAAAGACATTCTTTTGTGACRCTAAATGTAAGATGTTTTTATTACCTAAAACAATAAATCCGCGAAGAGTATTGAGTACCGAAAATGGAAACCGAATACCTGAATTGCCATAAACCACTAACTAAAACAATAAGCTGCGAATAATATTGTGTACCGAAAATAGATACTGAMTATCAAAAATAGTCACTAAGTATCTAAAACAAAAGATTTAGTACCAAAAATGGATACCAAATACCAAAATTTCCTAAATCTAGTAAGTGTGACGCTAAATGTACGAAGTGTTTCACTAAAGCGTATTTTTGTGTACCGAAAGTCGTTACTTTTGTGAAATTGCAAAAAACAAACGCAATTTAAATCGCATTCAGAATACAAATCCAAACTTTTGAGCATTTATACCTTGMTTTTATGGAAATGCTACACTGTGTCACAGCAACCTAAGCGCATTTGCATGTTGAACAAACATCATATGGAAAATTAATGTATAGTTACCGTTAAACTGCAGAGACGAAATGGCGCTGCTTATAGCAACAACAACAAGAAAAATCACAACAGAAAATATGTAGTGTAAAAGTTTATCAAAATAAGCGCATAAGGTGATTCAAAATACGCGGCAATGTGCAACCTGCAACATGTAACGTACATTCATATGTATATAGAATATTTTTTTTTAATATATGAAAGGCAACACTCAATGGTATGCTAAAAATTACTCACAAAAATTCTMTAATTTTGTGTTTCTTGCAAAATATCTCAAATTGTAACTCCGTATTGGAAAACAATTAGCGCTAATATTTTAATTACTTTTCGCTTTAGTTTTATTTTTCATTGCAACAAATTGCTATTATATTTTAATGAGTTTTGTTATTATTTTATGGAGCGCCATAATGGTTGCAACACATTGCAATAATAGACGAACGGCAGCGTTATGGGAAAATCAACGAATTGCCACGGGTTTGTATGGCTGCTCSTAATATATAAGTTATATATGTATATATACAGGATCTGTAAATAATCGGAAAACTGGCCAGACTTTATCAGAATAATATATAAATATACATCCATATAACGGCTGATTTAATCAATAGCCTTTGTTTGACAGATCACGCGTGAGTAACGTTTTGTAAAGAAATTCGGTGTCGGTGTCGTAACCGACTATTTGATGCCTAAAATTGAAGCTTGTGCTTTCGGCGACATTTGGTCTCAACAAGAGACTTCCCAYACATTGCATCAATCAATTGATTTATTCAGAGAACACTTTGGTCAGCAGATAATTTCACCATTTGGTACGTTCGATTGGCCACCAAGATCGTGTGATATTACACCATTAGACTTTTTCTTGTTTAGTTATAAAAAGTCTGAAGTCTATGCGGACAATCCCGCTTCACTTCAGGGTTCGGAGTTTGCTTCGAACTGAGTTTTAGTGGGTCATTTTTAGAATCTTGGTGGTTTCACATGAACTTCTGGAGTTATTTTCGGCCTTACTTTGAGCATATATTAATCTATTATTTACTTAAATTTTTAATCTATTTTCAAAGAGTTTTGTATTGTAAACTCGTTTATGTAGCACCTTCTTTTATTTTTAATTTATCTCCTTATTTGAACGAGTGTGTTCTATGGAAAAATTCTTTGAAGGCAACACAACCCAACTTTTATCGTCAAACTTTCTTAGAAATGGTATAGTATAACGTATTGTTTAGTTCTTGTAGATAGTCGGGAAAAATGCACTAGATAACATATTGGAGAAAAATAACTTTAGCTTTTTCAATTAAATATATCTTACAAAATAAAAACTGGCGATAAAGTATATTAGGATTCAAGAGAAGATTTACGAAAAAGGTAAATGAATAAACAAACTAAAGGCGAGTATACATACATATCAATGGGAGAATGGCATGGTAAAGTGAAAAGAGTGTTGTAAAAAGTAATTTAAAAATAAATCAACTAAATATATTAAGATATGTGGAAGCAAATGCAAAAGATTTGGATGCGCTAAAAAATATAATAAAAACTAGAAAAAAAGGAAAATGTGGCAAGAGTTGTTTATACACACACACTTTGCACGCGTAATGTATGTACATAAATACATACATACATAKCTATCGGTATTTGTGTATTTTACAATGCAGCAAGTGTTTGCTCGGCTTTTGTGCTTCGCTTCTCATTTCCCAATTGCATGAAAGCGAATGCTTTCAAAGCTTGTTGTTTTTGGCGTCTTTGTTGCAGATCAAAGGCCTTTCTATGGTTGTAAGTATGTAAATAAGTAATGTTTTATACATATGTAGTGTTGAAGGCTTAACACACTTTCTGC
>NW_017535852.1:2217928-2220676 GCF_001853355.1 Bactrocera latifrons | reverse complement strand
AAAAAAAAAAAAAAAAAATAGTTTCCATGGGACCAAAACGACAACAAAAAAAAAAAAAATCAAACAAATAAAACAAAAAGTTGTGTCCATAAGCACAAAAACGCACCAAATTAAAGAAAAACGAAAAAATACAGTTGTTTTGCACTACAATAGGCACACTCACACTTCCTCGTAAATTTAATAATGTTTACTGACGAAGATCTCGACATCTCTCTCACATCCCATCCATCTTTTTTCGGCTAAATAGATGCAGTTACAGCGCTAAACAGCTTAATCGGTTTGAGTGCGGAGTGTGGAGCGATTGATACCGCTGCTACAGCGCTGTTGACTGATTTGCTCTTGCCCACTGAACGTTTGACAGGCGATCAGTTTATCTGTGTTTTGGTTTAGTCCACAGTCTGTCTACTTTACTGACTGCCAGACCGATTGCCTGCCCGGGTGACTGACTGCAGTTCGATGCAATTGCATTAACACATTGCAACAGCGATTTCATTGGTGTAATTATAAGTGGCAACGTGTCTAATTGCCCAAGCTGCTGGTGGCGGCAGCGCATCTTTCTCGCTCGACTGCTAAGGCGCCGCGATCAACTGCTTTCTCTTTTACACACACACATTTTGATTATTTTTATTTTTTTCTATTTCCTTCAACACCTTCGGTGAAAATGTACACTGAGCGAAATATAAAGTCTTTATTGACGAGTGGAGAAAAAATTCGGTAAGTAAAGAGTGAAAGCAGGACTTAAGACCCCTGCTATAGAAAGGGTACTATTAAATAGTCGATAATTTAGAGTGGACTTTCGGATTTTTGTAATTTTTTGTATCAGAAAGTTATAAAATGTTGTACTTATCCATATTAAGGGTTAGTTAACGTATTGAGTTGAGGCCAGAACATCTGAATATGAATATAGCTTTAAAACTTAATTTATAAAATTATTTTTTCAGTCCACAAACCTTTTAAAATTCCTTATCGAGGATCTATAACAATCAGAAAAGCATATTTTCGCCAATTTCGACTTTTGTCTAGCCAAGTTCCGAACCTAAGTGTTTTTAACAAGTCGTGTTATAAAATATTATTTTTATACTTTATATTAAGTTTTTTCGATGTACATACATATGTAACATCGGATAGGTTGTAACTGCTACACGAATCAAACGATTAAAAACAAAAAAAAAAAAAAAACTTTTTTATTTGACGAGACATCTGCGCGAAATTTAGCACAGGTTATGAACGAAGGCAAAGGTGGAATCTCCGTAGAAATTGTTCGGATCGAACAAGTGTATCTTATGGCTGTCATACAAACTGACTGATAAAACTCAAATCCTTGTACGAACACCTTTTTTTATTTGCTGAGATATCTTCACGAAATTGAGCACAGCTTTTTGTACATGGTAACGGTACAAATTACGAAGACATTGTTGAGATCGGATCACTTTAGCATATAGCTGTCATACAAACTGTACGATCGTAACCGAGTTCTTGTATGAAAAAAGTTTTTTTTTTTTTTTGACGAGATATCGGCTCGAAACTCGGCATGGATTATTGTTCAAGGCAATGATACAATCCCCGCAGAAATTGTTCAGATAGCACGACTATAGCATATAGCTGCCGTACAAACTCATGCATCAAAATCGCAATAAATATAATCTTATAATATTTTGTGCTAAAAGAAATGCACTTTTGAAAGTATTAAAGCATCGATGCAAATTCATGCGACTTTTTCGCTAAGTGTAGAAACATATACATATATGTATATGTTATGTATTTACTTTCCACATACTTCAGCAAGTAAACATGTGTAACGGTGGGTTTTTTYATTTGTATTGTTGTAATAAATTATTAATTTTACACTTGTTATTGTGTCTCTATAAACATTTCGTGTTATTGTTGTTGTGCATTTTTTCTATATTTAATTGTATATTATTGCATTGTAGTYATCAGCTCGTTACGATGGCAAGAGGTGTTGCAAGTTTACAGAAAAATGTTGTGAATAGACACTAAGAAAATAGTAAATAAAAAACAACATTGTAAAAAAGCAACAATAAGAAAGCTGCAAGCAATAGCATACACTCTTTTAAGAAAYTTTTAATTTATTGCGAAACCAAAAACAATAAAAGTTACAAATACAAATTGCAACAATTACAACAAGTGCCACATAAGCGAATAAATATATGTAGAAAAGCGAACAATGCCTACGCCCAGCTGTGTGCATATCACAGACGGACGGATGGAATGCTGCTGACGTCTGCTCGGTTATAACGCTACTGCATCGGCTGCTCACGCTTCGGGCTGGCTACCTTATCAGTAACGTGCAATTGGAAAATTAAAATTGAGACATCTGTCAAACTTAAACGCGAACAGCCACTGGCCGGCCAACCCAGTGGCCCCTTCTTACCCCAGCACCTCAAAACAAACACACASCATTTGTTGTTGTTCTTTCCATTGTTGTTATTGCCATTTGTGTGCGCTGTGTTTGTTGTCAATCAGATGCATTTGCACATATTTGCCTTTGTTGTTGCTGCTTTTGTTTGTAATTTTTTATCTCGTCGTCGATTCGGTTATCAGCGTAAAGTTTGCCGCTTTCAGTTCAATAAAATTTCCTAGGGAATTGCTAAGAAAAGTGCTTGGTAACCCAACAATAGCAACTAAAACAACAAAGATGCAGGCGATGGCATAAATTTTGCGAAATTACGTATTTATTWTTAGAATATTACTTTTGTTGAAAAAGTGCAGTGTTGGCAAAAGCAATGA
>NW_017535852.1:2199407-2217374 GCF_001853355.1 Bactrocera latifrons | reverse complement strand
CACCTGAGTTAGAGAACAGCTGAGTTACTTAAAAAAAAGTGATGAGGACTTTATAAAACAGTCGGATCAGTTCTTTGTGCAATTCGATTGCTAGGCAGGAGGCACAAACCATTAGCAGACTTTACACATATACTTTCGAAAATATTAGTGAAAAATAAACCGCAACTTTTTTATGAATTATGAAAAGTTGTTATGAGAAATTATATAAAATTTTTTTCAGGCAGAAAAGCTCTTGAGACTGGATCACAAGGCAAATGTAGCATGTATACTTCTAAAGAAAAGATCAAATGGACCAACTCTATTACTTAAATTTTCTGCTTGAACCTGACTTATTAATTTATTTCACCAATGCGATATTTAGAAACTCTGTGGATTGCTTTCTATACGACCTTTGTACCGAATGAGAAAGCGTAAACCGATATATGTAAGGAAATACTTAGCCTGGTACGAATTTACTTATTCGAAGAGCTGCGGTTTCTTGAACTTCAACAGATATTAAAATAAGTACTTTCGAAAGTTTATTGGAATATTAATGCGCTGCCAACTCTTTCTTCCGTTATTCCACAAAAATCAGAAAGATTACAAAAATATTTTCAAATAAAAAACATTTCCGGTTGTAAGAAAAATTCGTCTGTCCAAATGTAATTTCATTGCTTACACAATTTTTCAATTCTAAACACTAAATTAGAATGCTTTTATAGACAATCTAGTTTTCTTATCACTCGAGACTCCGCGGAAATGCGAAATTATCTTTTCCAGGAATTATTAAAACTTCTAGTATCTTCATGACACTCGAACGCTTGTTGTTTTGGGGAAAGGTAATTAAAACGGAACAACAAAAACAAAAAAAAAAAGTTATAAAACAAAACAAAAAACAAAAAAAAAAAGATAAGAAAAAAGTAAAAACTAAGCGAGTGGAAAACAACAAAACTGAAAAGTTGCACAACAAAACTGAAAAGTTGCAATAACAAAAATACAAAGGAATGAAAAAAAATTAAGAAGTTATTACACTAAAAAAAAGTAGTAAAGGAGTAATATAACAACAAAAACTAAATGGGGTAAAATAACAACAAAAAGCTACAACAACACAACAAAAGAGCAAAAAGCAACAACAAARTGCAAACAACAAAAATACAAAGGAGTGAAAAAAAACTTAAAAAAAGTAAAATAACAACAAAAAAGGTTGCAACAACAACAACTAAAAAAAACTAAACGGGTTAAAAAAAAACCAAACAAGCCTAGAACAACAAAAACATAAAATCGTAAAAAAACATCATAAAAAAAGTTACAACAACAAAGATAAAAGTGTGGAAAAACACAACAAACATTTACACACAAAAGCGTCTCAAAAGAAAGGAAGACAACACACGCAGAGCGTTTCTAAATTAAATTAAAAAAAAAGAAAGTCGACGAAATGCTTTACAACAACAACAAAAAGAGCWAACTATAAAGATAAGTAAGCAAGAATAACAACAAAATGCTGCACGATGCGCGGCCGCTTAGAAAATAACAAAACGAAACAACAGCAACAACGAGAACAAACAAAAGAAAACAACAACAAAAGCTAGTAAAAGTTATCTAACCTTCAAATGAAAACAAGAAATGAAAGTAAAAAGTACAAAAACGAAATGAAAAAGATAAAAGCCTCACACTCCTCAAGTWAGTTTATTTGTGTGTGAAGTATGAGTATGTGAAGTATATACATATGTATGTGTATGTAGTATGTGGTTTCTTATGTGCACTTTGCGGTCTACAAGTGTTATAAAATGCCACATGAGAGTTTGATAAAGACACTTAACACACTGATTAATACAAAAATTTTTGACTTTCTGCGCGATTTATAACAGTGAAAAACGTGTGAAAGCAATAATTAYGGCAATGAAAAGCTTGGCATGCGACGAACTATATTAGAAATATCTTTTAAATTGATTTTCGAGGCGCGCTCGATGCTTCGTGTGGGGCCTATCGGAAAAACGTGCGGCTAAATTTAGACGAAAATTGCYAGAACGCAAGAATGCTGGTGTTACAATGTAGCAATAAAGTAATTAAAATAGAATACGGTAAATAATAASAAGTTAGGAAAGGCTAAGTGCGGGTATAAGTAAACATTTCAGACTCGTGTCAAGGTCTAAGTCAGGAAATTAACTACAGATGCATAAGGTTTGTTGGTTATATGGGATCTAGAACAAGTTTTCATCCGATTTTATCCATTTTAGGCACATAGATGTACCGTTACTATTATAAAATCATGCTCACCCAATTTTATTCAAATAACTTACATACATACTTATATGTCGACACTCGTATATACGGTATTAAGTCAAACGAAAGTTCGTAAATATTTCTATAATCCTTGAAAAAATGCAGCAGGACTTCGGGAAGCCTACTTTATCATGGACACAAGTATTGGAGAGGCATAAGCATTCACTGAAGGTCGTGAAGCTATCCAAAACTTCACCTCATCTAGTTGCTCATTCATCTTTGTTAATGACGATACCATGAGGCAAAGAAACAGTACTTGTTATCATTGTGCAGCCATCAGAGAGATAGTAGAGCATGCCAACATCGCTCATGGATCACCTCAACTCATGTCGGTTATTGTTTTGGGCATGAAGCGTGTGACTGTTAGACTCGTGCAAAAGACTGGAATATTCTGTAAAAAAAGATGACGGTAATGGTCGGATAAAAGTTGTTTGACAATGTAGTTGAGGACCCTCAATTCATCAGAGCTATCATTACTGATGACGAGACGTGGGATTATGAATGCCGGCATATGATTCTTTAACGCTTGTTCTTCAAATATYCAGTTTGCCTTTATGGTGCTGTACGTCTATATGTCTTTTCCTGGACTTATGTAATAAGTGAGGAAAGTTCTCTGAGCGCCATTTCCTTGGAAGTGGCCAGAAAATATTCTTTTACATATGGCTCAAGCATCTCACGACTTCTGTTCTTAGACCAAGTATCCTYTGCGTAGCAAAAAACATCCGTTTGAAGGCGAGCCAATGAAAAGAACAAAACAGCATCGGACGATCGGACACGCTGCTTCAAACTCAGCTATAAAGGCTACTCCAATGAAGAAGAAGTTGTTAAATATCGTTCGTCTTTGTCATGTCCCTGTCATATTTTTGCCATATCTGTTTCGCTATCTTCCATTTGGCTGTGGATTTCGATATATTTTCAGCTATTTGTGCAAATTGTAGGTGGACCTTCCTAGCGGTCACGGCATTAACTGGATTTGCCCAGAACGGTTCTGAACTTGRCCAAATCATCTGCTTCTTCTTTGCCGAAAATGGAGGTGTGATCAGGACCCCAAATTATGGACTTACCGGAATTAAATGTTGACCTCTAAGTAATTTTAAAGYTTTCCTACATTTCTTTACTATGTTGGGATGGATCTTTGGCGATGAAAAGTTTATTAGTGCCGCCTGGCTGCCTGAGAAAATGGTCTCCTTCTGTATGCTTCCGTAGTGCTTCAGAAGAGCTAATATGTTTAGTACTTTCGCTTGAAAGATGCTAGCCGGCTTTTGTTAGAAGGTGAGATAGAGAGATATCAACATCCTCGGAGCATATTCCTGTCCCTTAACTGCAGCCCATTTTTGATCCGTCACGGTATAGATTAAGGAAGTATTCTTAAGTATATTTTCCTCCTCTACTAAGCCTCTGCTTCGCCATTCAACCCATATACATATTATATTATGGAACTATAATTCACGTTTTTTTTTGTTGTAATAAATATTTGAAATTATAAACAAAAACAAAAACATATGAAATACAACTTTCAAACCAAATGAAATTSGAATCGCTCGAAATGAATGCAAARCCACAAATGTTTGGCAAGTTCCGCCGTGTTGCAAGTACCGCAAATTTACAGGTATTCAATATGGATTTTTATAAACATATGTACAAACATAATATAGCTTTGGGTACTTGCGACCGGCCCACAAGCAATTGCGGGTGAGATACTTCACTAGCCGCCGCTACCACGCTTCAAACGAACCACGCTATTGCCACACAGCACTACATAGGCATATACATATGTATGTACATATGTTTGTATATATATGTGTATGTATGAGCATTGTTGCATACCGCACGGCGAGCATTGGAGCAATAGCGCACCAAGCGCTCGGCTCTCGCTCATCGCAAGCGCAGGCGCGCAACTTTTGGCGTCTGCACACAGACACACGCACACATGCCTTGGATTTACAAGTGTAGCGGAGTGRTTGTACGTGCGCCGCCTGACACGCTGACATAGTGACTGTTGTTGGCAACAACAACAACACTAACAATGGCAGCAACAGTTGTTAAAGCCAAAAGTGCTCGCGCAAAGCACATTAACACCAGCCAAGCAACAATAACAACAAACATATAGTAGAACAAATAATATACAACTAAAGCAGCAATATTTGTAAGTAATAGAGTATGCAACAACAGCAACAACAACAATAATAATAAAAGCAACAGCAACAACAACGCTGACTGACGACGACTTCATGAGCGCCAGCGACCGTGACCCAATAAATGTGCTCGAATGCAGAATGTTTTGACGTAGCGTTTGTTGTATTTGTTGTTTTTGTATGTATGTTGTTGTATATGCTTACATATGTACATATACATTTACAAGATTTGCTGAGCCACAGCGAGCTTCTCACATTTGAATGAAACACAAAAAGCGCAACAAATGCAACAATAACAACAACTGCGGTTACAAAGTTACTATGACATATGTATATGTATACATGCACATATATATGTTTGTATGATTGCATGTGTTGTTGTAAAAAATAGTGCAGAAATATTTCTTTGCAAAGCAACAACAGCACAAGGCAGTCAGTCACATATGACCAAGTGCATGTACATATACATATGTATGTATGTATGTATGTGTATATATATTACATATACATATATTAAGTAAATATGCATACGTTTGTATGTGGCAGCGCTTCGACAGCCAGTTGAACGGACTGTGGAGCATGAATGCGGCGCAGACATGGCATGTTAAGCGCCTGCCATTCACCGAAACAGCAAAACAACAACAAAACCAACACATAGGAGCACACCTACAAACACGCAAATATAAAAATCACACACACACATGGAAAATGCTTACAAGCGCTCACAAATACCCACTCACATTTGTATATACAACAGTAAAAGCAACAGTAACAACATATAGTAGTATGCCACGGCGTGCGAGTTGTTGCTACAACAACAAGAATCAGCAAGCAACAACATTAGCCACCTAGCTGGAAAGCAACAGCATCAACAATGCTCGGTTTCGCATTAAATTTAATTTGATGGATCAGTGCAAGCGGATCATTGCACCATGCAAGTCACTACAACACATAACAACAATAACAGCTAAAGCAAATGAAATCAGCAACAAAACATAAAATCACATAAGCAACTCGTACATTCACTTGTCTACACTTGCGCATGTGGCAAATGAAAAATTAAAAAAAAAATACATACATACATATGTACAAACATACATGTATGTGTGCATTCACTTGTAGCTACATAAAAATATATTTGCAATACTTTGCATGCCTTCGAAAAATGCAATAATAATGGCAATAAAGCTTCATCCATTGCGGTGTTCATTCAAGATGACCCTTGTTTGCACTTAGCATGCTCATAAACGACTTGGATACAGACAGACCTCCTTTATATGCCTGACATAAAAAAATATATATCCGATAAATATTTTTATACCCTGAACAGGGTATATTAAGTTTGTCACGAAGTTTGTAACACCCAGAAAGAAGCGTCGGAGACCCTATAAAGTATATACATATGTATATAAATGATCAGTATGTCGAGCTGAGTCGATTTAGCCGTGTCCGTCAGTCAGTCTGTATGTCTGTATAGTCCCTCTGTTTTCAAGATATCGTTTGGAAATTTTGCAAACGTCGTTTTTTCTTAAAGAAGCTGTTCATTTGTCGGAACGGCCGATATCGGAACACTATAACATATAGCTGCAATTCAAACTGAGCGATCGGAATCAAACGCTTGTATGTACAACATCCATATTTGACAAGATATATTCACGAAATTTGGTATAGATTATTTTCTAAGACAGCACTGTAATCTCCGAAGAAATTGTTCAAATCGGTTAACTATAGCATATAGCTGCCATACAAACTGAACGAWCGGAATCAAATGCTTGTATGGAAAACTTTTGCATTTGACAAGATATATTCACGAAATTTAGTATATTTTATTTTGTAAGACAGCAATGTAATCTCTGAAGAAATTGTTTAAATCGGTTAACTATAGCATATAGCTGCCATATAAACTGAACGATTGGAAAAAAGTGCTTGTATGGAAAACTTTTGCATTTGACAAGATACATTCACGAAATTTGGTATAGATTATTTTCTAAAGCAACAATTTAATCTCCGAAGAAATTGTTCAGATCAGTTAACTATAGCATATAGCTGCCATACAAACTGAATGATCGGAATCAAGTTCTTGTATGGACAACTTTCACATTTGAACAGATATATTCACGGAATTTAGTATATATTGTTTTCTAAGGCAACAATGTAATCTCCAAAAAAATTGTTCAGAACGGATTACTAAAGCATATAGCTGCCATACAAACTGAACACATAGTTACTAACAGAAATGCACCTGTGAAGGGTATTTAGCTTCGGTGCAACCGAAGTTAACGTTTTTTGTTGTTTCCCTCAATTTTTGTAAGTAAACTTTAGTCCAAATGTCGGAAAAACTGGTATTTCGGCCTGAAGTCGGTGATGGACCCCGAAACATATTAAACCAGATATCTCACTTAAAGGTAAAGGTGATCTGTTCTCTTTAGTCAGTTGTCTTCAACAATTTTCAATCATGCCATTGACATCACTAAATCAATTAACCCTTAAAGACTACACTAACTCTACACAGAAAAAATGATTTTGATCGAGCACTTTATATGACAGCTATATGATATAGCGGGCCGATCAAAACAAATTTTCCGCAGATCATAACATTGTCTTAGGTAACGACCATTGCCAAATTTCGTTAATGTAACTTGTCAAATAAAAGAGATTTCCATACAAGGACTCAAGTTAGACCGATCAGTTTGTATGGTAGCTATACGCTATAGTAGTCCGATCTAAACAATTTTTTCGCAGATTACAACACTATCTGAGGTAACAATCTATGCCAAATAYAATGAAGATATCTCGTCAAATGCAAAATATTTCAATACAGGGACTTAAGTATGATCGATCACTTTGTATRACAGTTATATACAATACTGGTCCGATAGCGACGGTTCCGACAAATGWGMACATTCTTCRAGCGAAAGAGACGKGTGYAATATTTCAGATCGATATCTCAATAGCGAGTTCGGCACAGACGGACGAACGAAACCTTGAAACAAAAATCTAAGAAATCCAAATTATTTTGAAATTTTCTTTTCAAGCTATTTGTTACTGTTTTAAAGTCATTTAGAACGTTCGCAATAAKCTATAAACACGCTCAAGATTTCTCTTTATTGATACCTACGGACATAATATTTTTAAACTGTTAGAGAATTCCGAACTAAATTAATTGAAATCACACCATTTCTTACAAAAATTTTACTTGCAATGTACTGCAGTCAGTAATGGTTTTCAAATGATAATTATTTTTTAGTTCGACTTGAAAGTGCTTTTTTCTTCGTGGGTAGGTCACAAAATTTCCCAAGCGCAGAAAGGTCGCTATGCACTTGTTGGTCTATTGGACACGTGGGCGGCCTTGCTTCCGTTGTACTCTTATAGCCAGCTTTTTACTGGAGCATCATCTTCCATGTCCCAACCAACGCATTTATTGGATTCTTATTTACTAAACTTTACATACATTTGTCTCCAACGAGCTCATAGATCTTGGTGGTTTCATAATCCACGATATTCATCGCTCACTCACGGAGTGCTCCAAAAATCTTGTGAAGCATAGGCCTCTCAAAACTGCTTTTTCATTGCGGTTTGTCATCATCCATGTTTCTGCGCCGTATAATAGGACCAGGATATTGGGAGCCTTATAGAGCATAATAATTTTCGTCAAGACTACCTAGGTTCACGTTGCTGACCTTAGTCACTTATGTATGGCATCCATTTAAAGTCATTAAAGTAAAACTAAAGTAATTTAGACAGCGACTCATATAATTTAACACCAAAAAACAATAGTATTTGATGTTTCCAGATTTGAAATGGAAATGGAGCAAAATCCATTCGAAAATTCAAATGATTTTTGTACTTCTCACACAGTTTATTTAAGTACATAGCAAGTGCTTCATAATATCAGATGGTTAGATGAAGTGCTGAATTCTCATTTTTGAATCGACAGGCGTATCACTTGTGGTGACTAAATGGTTAAGATTATTTGAATATATGCTACTGACTTGATTTCTAAATTTACAACTAGCGAAAAAAATTAATAAAAATTGTAAACAAACAGGCATGAATCATTTGTATATGGTCTAAGGTAAAAATACATACAAATATTTTGAAGTGGGCGAGAATTATTTTTAGACGCGCATGACTTTTAGTTTTTAATTAGAATAGACTAGATTTTTATTCATGGAGGGAATATATTAAATATGACACGAAGTCTGTAGCACACAGAATAATACGTGAGARATCWTATTCAGTAMACATATATAWATGATGAGTRTGAGGAGCTTAGTCGATTTAGTCAAGTCCGTGTCCTTCTTTCTGTATATATGACGTGAAATAGTCTCTCATTTTTGAGATTTTCATCTGAATATTTGTACACGACCTTTTCTCTCCAAGMAGCTGCTCATTTATCGGAAYCGGCAATATCGKGCAGCTTTAACATATAGCTGCCATATAAACTGWTCGATTCGAATCAAGTGGTTGTAGGGAAAATTTTTSCATTTGACGAGATATCTTTACRAAATTTAGTACGAACTATTAWCCAAGCCAGCGCTATAATTTCAGCAGAAATTGGTTAAATCGGATTACTCTAGGATAGGGCTACCATACAAACTGGTCGATCGGCGTAAAGTGCTTATATCGAAAACTTGTGTATTTGATGAGATATCTAACTGAAATTTGGCAAAGATTTTAACCGAAGGCATCTCCATAACCTCCAAAGAAATCGTGCACATCGGATCACTAAAACATATAGCCGCCGTACAAACTGTACGATTACAATTAAGTCCTTGTATGGAAAACTTTTTTATTTGATGAGATATCTTTAAAAAATTTGGCATGGTTTGTTACTCAAAACAATGCTATACTCTAGCAATAAATTCTTCAGATCAGACCCCTATAGCATATAGCTGTCATACAAACTGAACTATCAAAATTAAGTCCTTGTATGGAAAACTTTTTTATTTGTCATGGTATCTTCACGAAACTGGGCACAGTTTATTATCAAAGTCATGTTTATAATCTTTAAAGAAATTGYGCATATCGAAYCACTATAGCATATACMAAGATTAGGTTTTAATATGGAAATCTTTMTAATTTATGAAAGGTCTTTGGTTACTTATGAGTACACGCACACGCTTATTCAACTTATGGCGGTTCTACTGTAGCTTTACTGCACTAAAATTCTACAAATGTCTGCAACATTCAACCGATTCGGTCGGTTTTCAAGCTGTTGGTCTGGCTGTCCGTTAGGCTAGTCGCCTTTTTCTTCATTTCAATAAAAAGATTTTTATGCGATTTGACGTTTAGGCCAAGGTAAGTTGTTGTTTTATTGTGTTATTGTTGTTGCTATTGCTCTTTGTATTGTTGTTATTATTGTTTGTTGCATTCATTGTTATTAACGCTGCTGCAGTAAATTCTTTCAGGGATATCACGTTTATAGTTTCATATCAAATGTAAGTAAATGAGCTGGTTGTACACGCACATTTACACAAATATGTGTATACATGTATACTTACATATGTTTATATATATAARCATTTGTTTTCATATTCATATAAATACATATCTGCATTTGCATGCCGCTTTAAAAATCAACAAGCCTCGCTGCTGGCTCCTTTCAGCTTATTAGTGGGAGTGTGGCAAAATAAAAACACAAAAACAACAACTACAAGAAAATAATAACAAAACATAACAACAAAAGTAATAACACAAAGCTGAAACATGATTGGGGTTGGGTAGCCAACACCGAACTCCAACTCTGCGCAAGTACATAGTTAAGCACATGCTTGGCAGTATATAGTACAAGTATATGTATGAATATGTGTATRTACATGTATATATGGATGTGTTTGTGTGTGAACACTTGCAATTTCTAAAGGTCAAACATGCAGAAACTTAATAATTGGCACACGTACTCCACTCCAACAACACAACAAGCCGGTGTGCAGAGGCAATCGTAAGCAAGCATTTTAGTATCTCCACTTAAATAAAGATTGCTAAGTCAAGGTTGACAGCTTTGGGAGCTCCGCTGCTGTGCATATGCACAGTCTTATATACATATGCATCTATCTTCTAAATTTTTAAGAGCACTGTGACGTTATGGTGCTGTTAAAATTGAGATATTTTGAGGTGGAAACGAACAATGCACTCATAAATATATCGCCGTGTTGATATATTTGACATTAAAGGCCGTATTTGACGAGCGAGGAYTGAAAGGGAGGATGCAGAATTGTGGGTTAAACTATTAATTAGAATTATTTGAAACGGATAAAAGGTCAACAGAAAAGTCAATGGCCTGACACTGTTTAAGTTAAAGCTTGGCTTTACGACAAGTTTCCGGCTACTGACCCAGGAATATGAACCATCAAGGATTGATATATAGAGTTTATACRTACATGCTGAAATGAGCACTGAAGACGGTGAAAGCAGTGAACGCCCAAAAGTRGTTCTCATGTACCTACGAAAACTGCAAAAAAGTCCACAAAATAATTTAAGTTTATCGAGATAGCAAGCACTCGGACGGAACCGGAACCGGTACATTGCATCATTCGCAGATGTGCACATACCCAAATATGGGGAAGCTCTGTGAAAAGTGGATGCCGCCCGAACTCAGTTTTGACCAAAAACAATGACGATTTGGTGAACCGGAGCAGTGTTTGGAGATGTTCAAACGTAATAAGCCCGAGTGTTTGTCTCGATATGTGACAACGGATAGAACCTGATTAAGACATTTCATTCCGAAGTCCAATCGTCAGACATACGAGTGGACTGCATACTATGAACTCGCTCCAAAGCGTTGAAGAACCCAACAGCCGGCTGGCATGGTTATGGTGTCTGTATTTTGGGATGCGCATGGAATATTTTTTGTTGATTATCTTGAAAAGAAGAACGAACTATTGGAAGGCYGAATTCGCCGAAAAATTTTCGCATTTGAAGGAAAAATAACGGTAACAAAAAGCCATGAAATGAATTGCTTCCACACTCACTGTACTCTTGAGATCTAACGTACAAAAAAACTCCAACAAAATTTGAAGGAGTGAAAGGTGGAACCTTTGAGGGCGAAAAGTTCCCTAGACCTCTTATGATTTACACTAGACCAACGGTAGCTTATGATAACACAACCGCTGATAGTTGACCAACACTTGCTGAGCTATGATACTCAATAGTTCAGTAGTGAACCCCAAGAAGTCAACGTAACACTTAACCCTTCCCATTCACAGTTATTGAGACTGAAGTACCTGTTCTAGCAAGATCATCAGCCTTCAGTTTCTTGTACTACCGTAGTACCCAGACACGTAAAAAGGTCTAATCATAAAATAACTCGATACCAGAGATAAAGAGTCTAGGCCTTCCTTCATTAGTTGACTTGAGCTGGCAGTCAGCGAACTCAAGGCTAATAACGCTGCTCGATTTTTGGAGTGGATAATCATCACTCTGAAGCAGGCTGCTCTCTTGAGCATTCTGATAACTTTATGGCTTTATTGATTCCTTTGTGGCAGCCACATTTTTTAGGAAGATGCTGCAGTGATCAGAAAGCCTAAAATTGGAGYTGGTGGAAAGTTCCTGACAGTGTACTTCTCCATCTAACCTCTCTGGAAGCATTGATACTCAGATAAAAATATGCAACGCCCCTCTTCTCCAGGCAGTTCTTCTGAAAATGGGGGCAATTTTGGAACGTCTTAGACTTTTTAGAAGAAAAAAAAGAGAGATTCAACGTTTAAAATTCGAATGCTTGTAACAATTTGAATTTGATGATCTATTAGCAGACACTCTTTCAGTTCCGATCCATAAGAAACAGGGAAGATAATATTCTTTGAGCTTTGCTGAGTATTCAAAAAAAAAAAAAAATTTGGACGAAGGTCCTGAGGCTGTGAAGTACGCTTCAGTTTTCAATAGAGAAGAAAAGGAGAGTTAAATCTTATAATCCAGGTGAAGAAGGTCCTGGGTATGCTTAGAATATCCAATTGGCGCCACGTTGCGAAAAGAAAAATCGACTGGCGCGCTGTTGTTAACACAGCTATAATCGTGTAAGCGTGGTCTACKCCAATTAAGAAGAAGAAGAAAGCAAAACTAAGCCCCTGAATCGCTTAAAATTTGTCAAAATACCTCATGACCAATTAAATACTTGATGCATTTCAAGCTAACGCTTAGCAACAACGCATTTATTTGTTTTTGTGTCTTTTTTCCGTTTTTGAGTACGAACACGAATTGTTTTCTAATTAAAGCTTTAGCCAAATATGAAAATTTATAGCACTCCGCCGCAAATACGGTCATCTTGTCTGTTTCTAGCGTGGGTTTGGGGAAATGATTGTGTAAAYAATGTATGAATTAATTTGTCGGAAGACGGTAAGTGTGGCATTCAGTTTCGACAAAAGTTGTGCGGCCACACCCACATGCCAAGCTTTGAGCAAAAGATGAGTGCGCGTTCAATTTTAAATTGATCTCGTAAACTTTTGAAAGCAATTAACAGTAAAAACGCTAATTATGACAGTTGACATGTCGGAGACAAATAAAAAAATCTCTTGTACTTTGGGCTAATTCTGGTTTTATTTATGTGAATTTTATTGTATTATTTATCGTTGTTTTTGGGAAAAAATATTGTCGATTGTTGGAAAGAAATGTTAATTAATTACCGAGCTATTACAGATCCATGAGTTCTTATGAGTTTATACACTAACATTTTGAGTTACATAAAAATAAATTGTTCTGGACGACACACAACGTTTCTTTCAACTAACATTAAATCATCTGCTTTAAGCAAAGTGTTCGGGAGAATATTATACAATACCTATAGCACATTTCATATACCGATAACATCAAAACTTRTAAGCACCATCAATATCCTACAAAAAGACAAAAGAAACTAAGATACTAAATGTCTAATTATTGGGTCATTCACTAGTAACGTCGTTGGATGGTTTAGGTTAGGTCGTAGGCTTGATTCCCAATCGATATGCCTCACTTGGACATATACATATTCGTACTTTGTATGCCTGATAAACTCCTAAAATTTAATCATTATATCCTCATAAATCGACGAAGAGWTTTGAGCTCTCCAGGAGGTTAATATAAATTCCAACCGCTCTGCTCGCYAAAGGTGTGTCTATTTCAATCTCAGTCAGATAAAAACCAAGCAGTGGAGGGAGAAATGACGAGATGATTTCACCACTTTAAAATTACATGTTTCAAGACAAAGACTGGTGCATTAGAATCTGCTATCTTTATAGATTGTCCAGTGATTTGAAGTGAAGTTATTGCGATTTACATAGGTGTCAGAATGTTTGTGTTATCGGTGCGAGCTTCGAACAAAGAGCCAATATTACATTTTGTTTTAAAATTGGTAAAACTTTTACCGCAACGTTTGAATTGATGAAACGAGTTTATGGCGATGATTGCCTATGATAGATGATTGCTATCCCGTAGATCCCGTAGCAGAGCACGAGTGGTTTCAACGTTTTCAAAGTGATCGTGAGGACACAAATGACGGTTGTCTTGTGAACCAAAAAAAAAAAAAACTCAAAAAATCGCGCATGGAGAAATCAACAGGGAAGACAATGCTGTTTTGTTTTTACGATTCCAAGAGTATGGTCCACAAAGAATTTGTTCCACCCGTCCAGAACGTTAATGCGGCATCTACCTGGGAGTTTTGAAGCGTGTTCGGCACGAATATCGCGAAGAAGAAAGTTAATGTTTGTTGCACGATAATGCGCCATCTCATCGATCGACGTTTGTGACCGATTATTTGACCAAAAATCACATTTTAATCATTAACCATTCTTCAGCTGATATGGCACGGTTCGACTTCTTCCCTTTCGGAAAAATGCATTTGCCCATGAAAGGAAAGCGTTATGCAGACGTAGAGGCCATTCAAAAGGCTTGCGCCGGCATACTGGCGGCCATACCGGCCAACGAGCTAAAACACTCGTTCGACATACCTTTTGACCGTGCAAAAGCTGTATTGAAGCAGAAGGAGACTATTTTGAATAAAATAAATTGATTTTGGGGAAAAACCCATTTGATCTGCGTTTTTTTTAAGTCCTATTTACTTTGGAACGCACCCTGTAGTAAGATTTCTTTGAAAAAAAAAAAAATGTTAAATATTTTGGAACAGTTTTTGTTTGGTAACCTGTCATATTTATGTGTTTTGCTATATGAAGGGTAAAAATGCAATTCAAGTTAGGCGAACATTATCTGATGTGAACGGAGATGTGTTAATTGAAAGCCAATGCCAAGATTGGTTTGCAAAATTTCGTTCCGACAATTTCGATCTTGAGACTGAACCACTTTCTGGAAGGATTCTTGAAGCCGCTGTGAATAAAATAAAGTCGTTGGTCGATGCAAATCGTCGAATTACACCTCGAGAGAATAGTGAAAGGGTATTACGCAACTATTCACAAGCATATCAAAGGTATAGGGTTAATATCGAAGCTTGATATATGGGTTTCTTATGTTTTTACAGAACGAAATTTACTTCGTCGACATTAACCGACAGTTACAAAAAAAACCCTACCCAGGTTCACCAGTTTTGAACTTTAAGAGAAGAGAACTTTAAGCTCAAATCAGGACGTCAAAAGCACTTGAAACAGTTTCTTATTGGCGTGATACCAATCCCTTACCCGAGAGATGACAATATGTACTCGTATTGGATCAAAATGGAGAATATAAAATTTTATAAAATGTTTTACACAATAAAAAAATCGTTATTAAAGTAGATGCAAACAAAAATACTCAGTGAACGACTACTGCAAGGATATCGGTCTAAATGATCGAGAAGTGTCATTTAGAATATATAATAGCTCGTTAAATATATTCAGAAATGCACCAAATACAAATGATTTTTTGATAGGATACCATTGAACCCGATTAACTTAGATAATTTAGAAAAAGATCAGTTCTAAAGTTTTTGATAATGATAATGAAAATCTCATATTTCTAAGAATGTAACTGATTAAATGGAAGACTCCGGTTTAGAAATACGAATGTTTTTTTTTTGTTTTTTATAAATAACTCTTGCGAAGATTCATATTTACGAMATTTGAACTCTTGTTGGTTCTAAAAGTGACAGACAACATATCTCAAACTAGAGTACCGAGCAAAATTGGAAATTTAAAAGACAATCATGAAGTAGTTACACCTCGTAGTACAAGAAGAGAGAGAGAGAGAGAGAGAGGGTAAGAGAGAGATAAATAGATAAAGAGGGAGAGAGAGCGAGACATGCAAGAAGATAGTTTAAAAAATACTTCAATAATGTAATGCTTGTTAAGTAGTTAAGATGACTCGTAAAAATACTCTATCTGGACAGATGAACTGATCTAAACTGATGTTACTTCAATGATAAAATATTTAGAGATGGACAAGGTCGTATATGTATATTTCAGCACACTTTGGTGACATGAAAGATAATCAAAAATCTTATACAAAGAAAAACTTAGGTCACTTCCTCTCGGCTGGCATCATCAGTAGCAAGAAACAGCCAACAAAAGTAATATTAGATTTGAAAGGGGAAAACAATCAATTTTCTGGCTGTCCATGTTATTACTTTGCGGCTTTGTTTTTTTTTTTCTGGGTCAAAGGTCGCGCAAAATGCGTTTTATTTTGAAAACAATGCACTATTAAGCAAACATAGCACTTCGAGGCATACAATTACATATATAGAACTGTGTGTGAGTATTGGTGGTGTGCATGTTTTATTTTTAGGCAAGAAAGACTGCTAATCAAATTAGGCAATATCTAGCTGCGCACAAAAAACAGACATAGATGAGAATGCAATATATTGACTGGGCAGAGCGCGGTGAGAAAACTATAAATAGAAATAGAAAAACTGACAGACAGACATAAAGACAGACAATTGACAGATGTATACACAACAAGTGAAGGCAAATAACTGCATTTAAATTTATATATGTGTATAAAAGTTGCTATATGCATGCATGTGTGTGTGGCTGACATTTACCTATTTGCTGGCGGCGAACTTAAAGTGTCAGCACGTTTCTTGCTGGACTTTAATGTGTAGCTATGTATTTATATATAGTGTATATGTGTATGTATGTGTATATGTACGCATTTGTTCGTTTATGCTCATGTTGCTCGGCACGCAACGTGGAAAAAATTGACTTTTGATAAATAAGTCTTGCTGTCTTGTTATATGTATATATGTACATWTGTATGTAGCTASYTTTGTAGCTGTCTAGTATATGAAAAATGTTTTGCTGGCATGCGTACGTCGCTATTTAGTAATTGAATTATTTCAATGTGCCAACGCTGTCACGTTTCCGAACTGTTGCCGAACGCGTCAATACAACGGGCGATCGATGGCGATGCGWGTTTATAGCTGACACTAATATAAATATACATACATATATGTATGGYATATAAATATTTATATACATTTMATTTCTTTTTTATACCCTTATCAGCAATGCGGTAGCGCATTAGTAAAAAAGCAAAAAAGAGGGATGAAATAAATTATCTTTGAAACATTCGTCTTTAACWTATATAGACGGACATGTGCATGTATGTATTTCTCAATTCAAAAAAATTATGACAAAAAATTATGAGACAAATTATAGCAGAAAAAATTAWAGTAATAATTATATAAGTCGCCTAAATGCAGACTATATCAGGCAAATTTGTAGAAAATATTATGGCATAGATTATTACTTTCAAAAAAATCATAGAAAAAAATTATAGCAAAAAATTATGGTACAAATTTTAGCAGAAAAAATTTTGTTAATAATAACATATTTATCCTAAAAGCAGCATGTGTCTTGAAAATWTATAGAAAAAATTATAGCACAAAATTATGGCTCAATATGACTTGCACTTTTTTTGGGCCGCGGGAAGCACTGCAGTGACGAAAAACGAGAAAGTATTCAATCTGTCATAAACAACGGTAAATCTTACAAGGGAGTGGAAAGAATTGTAGGGTGTTAAGCCACAACAACTCACAATGCAATTATTTATAAAAAAAAAAAAACGAAAAAAGGGCGCAATATGGATTCTTTCCGAGAATTTTACACCAATAGTTGTAAAATGTGCCAAGACTCGACCTAGAACGTTAGCTATGGAGATYCGGAATGAACTGCACCTGGCCTGCGGTGTTCATACAGTGAGAAGACTTCTACATTAACATAATTTATATGTCCGCAGTCCTCGATAAGTACCGTTATTAAAAGAAAATCACATAGCAAGTTGTCTTAAATTTGCTAAAGGACCGATTGAGAATTTGCCGATTGAAAAATGTCGATTATTCTGTACGGCGATAAAGAGTCCCGCCAGTATCTAAGACGCTCCCCTAATAGAGAGTACGACCCCAGATTCAGCACAAAAACTATGAAGCTTGGCGGTTTAAATTTCATGGTTTGGGGTGTTTTTCTCACAGGCTCAATTTTTTTGTGCAGTCCCAATTCACAAGTTTACTGGCATAACGGACCGATACAAATTCGTGGATATAATGCAGTATATTACGATACCATTTGCTGAAGAGGACATCCCGCTGAAAAGGATATTTCAGCAGAATAATGACCCGAAGCATACCAGTAGGGTGGCAAAGGAGTGGTTTCGGGTCAATGGAATTCAGGTC
>NW_017535852.1:2192462-2199121 GCF_001853355.1 Bactrocera latifrons | reverse complement strand
CACCCACTACTATTTCACTGCTCGCAGCTGTATGTGTATATACATATAATATATGTGTATATGTATATTATTAGTAAATAGGTATTGGGCGGCGAGCGTAAGCATTGAAGACAGTCCATCAGAGAGTTGTCTAAAACGCTGATTTTTTTACATACACAAATATATTGTATATATAAGTACATATATATATAAATTTAATACATATGTATATAAATATATATGTATGTATCACCAATATTTACTCAATCTACGCCTGTTGGCTACGGCCATCCGTATATGTGCAAATTAAATTGCTGTCAGACAAATTAGCACACAAATTCCTGTATATATGTATGTATGTGTACATGTGTGTGCATGTGCATGTATGTCCCACTGTCGCCTGAATTTCCGCATTTCATTTCAATACGCGCAATCGATAAATACACGCCGGCATTTCGAAGTGATTTTTTTGGCTGAACTTTCATTTTCATTATACGCACGCACACATATAAGTGTAGGGATGTAAGTGTGTGTATATAAAATACACATCTACACATACAGCGGCAAAACTTACGCATGCCGGCTGCCTGCACATACAAACATACACAAATGTATGCAGACCTATGCGCTTAAGCTGCGAATACTTAGCGCTTTTGTATTGATTTATGTATGTGTGCATGTGTGAATATGTCTATATGCATTATTAAGCATGCCAAAACATGCGTCGCAAATTATGGACATACCTAGAAACGCACGTGCATACTAAATAATGGAGAGTAAGCAAAATGTCAGTGGAGAGATGTCTGAATGTATACATACATATATACATATATCTATATATTGCATATGTATGTTTGTATGATTTCGTATGTGTATAGCTATACATACGAGTACAATAAAAAAATTAGCATAATTCATTAATTTGCTGATTTTCACAACGAAAGCATATCTATATAATTAGTATATAGTACATAATATAAGGTATATATGTACATGCATATATAAATATGTATATTTGACATACTTTCATACTTTTATAAATAATAAAAATATATTACATATATACACATGTACATATGTACAAATATAAATATACTACATAACAYWMMWTACATATGTAYAYATRTATACATATATACCCAAACTTTATCTCCTCATTCACTATTCACACACGTTTATCAATCAATCGCGTTTAGCACATGTCGCTATAAATAGCGCAAGCCGGCATAGGTTTTTTCGCCGCTAAGCGCCTAAACATATGCTTGTATTTTTACGTTTATTGCAATATTTTCGCATTACCCAAACATGTGCTCCGGTAATTGCGTTATGTCGGTCAACCGTTAGCTGGGTCAGCCAGTGACAAGTCGCCATTGACGTAGACACCACACACACACACACATACATACAAAAGGAAATGTAATAAATACATCACGCATGCATGCACGCACACATATATTTTTACTTACATAYATATACGTTTTTTAGCAGTTTAAGCTGCTGTATTTAAAGCAGAAATCAATATTCTATTCCAGGCAAAGTAAGTTGAMAAAAAAAGTGCACAGGTTAATGACTTGTGGCGCTTACAATGTGACAGCTTAATTCCTACTAAAGCATGTGTCACATGGGCAGTGATGGGWGTGATGAATAGAGCACGCTGTCAGGTGACAAAGTTTGTTTGCGTGTTAAAAAAAATTAGATAAATTGAAATTTAATATCGGTCAAGCACTCGTTGARTATTTATTTCCACAAAGATTTTTTTTGGATGTTTTGGTTTTACTATAAATTAAAAAAAAAATATGTGTAATATTTTTATTTTAAAAAAATAAGTCAAATTTAATTTCATTTTTAAATTTTTATTTATAATTATAAAATTATTTAATTTCCGCTTTTTGTACCCTTATCAGCAATGCGTTATCAAAAAAAATTATTCATTTCAAAAAAATTATGACAAAMAAGTAAGGAAGGGCTAAGTTCGGGTGTCACCGAACATTTTATACTCTCGCATGATAAAGTGATAATCAAGATTTCAGGCGTGGTTGTGAACCGATTTCACCCATATTTGGTACATGTCATCAGGGTGTTAAGAAAATATTATATACCGAATTTCATTGAAATCGGTTGAGTACTTCCTGAGATATGGTTTTTGGTAAATAAGTGGGCGACGCCACGCCCATTTTCAATTAAAAAGAAAGCCTGGATGCAGCTTCCTTCTGACATTTCTTCCGTAAAATTTAGTGTTTCTGACGTTTTCTGTTAGTCGGTTAACGCACTTTTAGTGATTTTCAACATAACCCTTGTATGGGATGTCTCTTATACACATCTAGATGTGTATAAGAGACAGGTATAACCCCATATCTGACTCTTTTAGTTTTAGGACTTACAAATAACCGTTATGTGAACAAAACTATAATACTCTCTTTAGCAACTTTGGTGCGAGAGTATAAAAATTATGGGACAAATTATAGCATACAAAATTATTGTAATAACTATATAGGTCTCCWAAATGCAGAATATGTCACCAAAATGTATAGAAATTATAGCACAAATTATAGTAGAAAGAATTATGGCTCAAGAATAAAAGGCAAATAGTAGTAAAACTTATAGAAAACAAATATAACTTATACCTAAATACAGAAATTATAACAAACAAGAAAAGCAGAAATGTGTGCGACATACTCGCATTACAGCAAATAATTATGGGAGGAATTGGAGTAGAAAAATTATTGTATACGAATATAAAACAAACCCAAATAAAAAATTAAAACAAAAAATATGGCTTACGAATATAGAGCAAATAGTAGTAAAAATATAGAATATTGATATGGCTTAAACCAAATACAGAAATTATAACAAACAAGAATAGCAGAAATGTATGGAATAATTTATAGCAACTAATTATGACARAAATTGGAGAGGAAAAAAGTATTGTATATGAGTATACATAAGCAAACCTAAATAAGGAACTTGTAAAACCAATTATAGCACAAAATTATGGCACAAATTAAAGTACATTAATTAATTATGGCTTAAGGATATAGAACAAATTGTGGCAAAAACTATGAAATACAGATATAGCTCCAACCGAAATACAGAAATTATTACAAACAAAAATAGCACAAATGTATGGGATGCATTATAGCATAAAATTATGGGAACAATTGAAATTAAAAAAATTTATTAATTTAAAAATATTATTTTATTCCATAGAAATATTGCTCAACGTCAAATATACACAGAAATTTTAATTTTGGATGTTTTAGCTTCAAATTGAAAAAAAAAAAATATTATACCTAATTAATTTAATTTGTTTTCATAAACGCACAAATAGCTGTAATTTCCTCTTTATAATCTTCACAGGATAGTTGCTATAGCATAAAATTTAATGCATATATGATTTAACATAATTTTGATTGATCAGTTTCTATGCCAGTAATATGCTACAAAAATATTGAAACAAATTTTATAAAAAAAATAAAAATATTTTATGCACTTGTCCTCTATTTTTCAATTATAGTGTTGCTTGGAAGCATTATAAATAATCTTAACACCACAATATTTAAACACACCTGCATATTGACATCATTAAAAATGAACGAATTGATTATTCATTACCACTACTAATAAATATATATGTTTTACTCACATATAAGTAATACATTTTGATTGAGACACTTCGAAAGCGCTTAATTACCTGCAAAGAAAAAGAAACAAAAATTACTTTTTTATTTTTGTGTTAAATATATAAATTATATGTGGTGGAGAAACAAGAATGAAAGAGCAATAAGAAAAATATTCATTAAAAAACATTTTGCATTTATTTATATGTATACATATGTACATATATGTATGTGCATACCATACATACACAAACGTAATACATGTGCGGCACACCCTGCCGTTCATTCAAGTAATTAATGTTAAATAATAAGTAATGCATATATGTATGCAGATAATTGCTGATTAACCCTCCCCGGGGCGATTGGAAAATATAGAATAATTAGTTTTTACAATAATAATATTTTTTCATATGCTATACTATATAMATATATACATCTCTATGTACGTGTGTTTCCGAAACAATGTAGCTGATTGTGTAATAAGTTTTAATGAGTTTCATATTCATACAAATACTTGTAATCACTTTTGAGTTCGCTAATTAGTTTAGCAAAGCGCAAAGCGAAGCCTTCGCAAGTTATATAAGAAGTCTTCGGCCATTCGAAATAGCAGCAATAAATATCAGTAGTGTTAAGATTAAAAATTAACTGCTTCGAAAATGTGCAGCTGCAAAATTTTTAAATCAATCAAGTCAAGAATACTGCCAGAAAACCAAAAAATATTTGGTTCGATACCAAACAAGAGAAAAAGCCATTAACTTGACCGAAGCCATAAATACCCAATAAAAGTACAAAATGTTCTTTATAGCACTTGATTTTAAGCGATCTGTTTGTATAGCAGCTATATGCTATAGCGTTCCGATCAAAGCGGATATTGCAGTAATGCTTTCGATAATTATTCATGCCAAATATTATGAATGAAAAAGCTTTTCATACAAGCTCTTGATTCYRATCGTTCAGCTYATATGACAGCTATAYGCTATAGTGATCCAATATTGCCGGTTCCGACAGATGAGAAGCTTTTTGAAAAGCGAWACTGCTTACACTTTTCTYAGGCCCAAMTGATTTTTCAAAATGGTTTTCACTGTTCMTTTCGATATTCCAACGATGCCAGTAAGATCTCTGATTCTCGAGTCTCAAGCACCATATCCTTTATTTTATTGACGTGTTGATCACCATTTGATGTCGATGGCCGCTATGGACGTGGTTCGTGTTTTGAGTTTCATACTTCTAATATAATTGCGACTTTACTTCAAATTAAAAACAGAAAAAATCTATGAAGGCCTAATTCGGTTTGGTCGGATGYAATATGAAGGCTTATTTCTGATGTGTGAATTGTTGAAATATAATTACAAGGAAAACCTATTTTTAACACAGCCTCTGCATRTCCAAATGTCTCAGAATGATATGTCCAACCATTTACTTTGATATCTTGTAAACGTCAAGTCACCTGTTTATTTTTATTCTACAGTTCTCTTAATCTATTTTTAGATTTTTTAATTATTTCTTTTATATCCGGTTAGTTTTGGTAAGTACATCATGCCTTCAATRTCTTCGGAATTCATATAGCCTATATATAGTATAACACCACTAACGAATGGTTACAATTTTCGTATTTCGTTTGATTAATTCTATTATGTTCTGATATAATTTGGCCCATAATTTTTCACTATCATTTTTTCGTAATGATAATTCTAAACTGGTGTGGAATCCATAAAAAATATTTTTTTGCCATAATTTATCCCATAATTTTTGGCTATAATTTTTTGTTTGATGATATTTTATACTAAAGTGATTACATAAACAATATTTTTTTGCTATAATTTTTCCCCATAATTTTTCGCTATAATTTTTTACATAATTATATTTTTATACGGAGTAAAATCCGTAAAAAAGTACTAACTTCTGACATCTGCATCGCCGGTTAACGGTTGCATAGAACTTACATACATATGTACGAGTATGTAGCTTCAGAAATGAATATTTCCTCATATTCATTGGAATACATCAGATCTTAACAAATAATTGACAACTTGCAAAAAGTCAGTATAAAATAYGAATACGAAAAAGATAAAGCATGAAGTAAATAACTGGAGACAAGCATATGTGCAGCTAAAATATTAAAAATAGTTGAGGAAACACTGCGTGCAAAATGCGCTTTTACAAAACGATGACAGACAAGTAGCTACAGCTGTCACAAACAAAAGCAGAAGCGCATACAACTTATGCAAAAAACGAAGAGACGATGAAACAACAACAATAGTCGCAAAAAATTCGTACAAAAAATAATAGGCAAAAGAAATACAATGTAAGCGCCGAACGAGAAAAACTTAAGTAAATATGGAGAAATAAATAAATATTTACTAAGTGATTGTGTGTGTGAAGAAGAAGCATGATAACGCTACCTGGAGAGACAATACAATAACAGAGAGTACTATAATAACTGAACAGCGAGTGTTAAGTGTCATTATCAATATCAAAATGTGCAAATATCTAGACAATATCTAGCACATAAGAAAGTTGCACAGAAAACAACRTTTGAAACACGGTCGGAAAATAACTGCGGAGGAGACAAACACGACAACACTTCCGGTAACATTACAACATTGTTGTCTCGCGTTGACTTGTTTTTACAATCAAATGTCTGCATTCGTTTACTTTTGATTGAAGTCCTATGAAAGGAAATGGTAGACCTTTCCGTCTTACGAAATTGATGATCCWGAGGTTATTAATGAAGATTATATGGCACAACAATAACGCATTTAGTATCTTTTCATAAGTTTTGCATAATGATTTTGTTAGATTTGTGCTATATATTTTCCTATAAATTTGTGCTATAATAATTTTGAAAGTTTTAATTTTCCATAATTATTGCTATAAAACTATAATAACTTTCTTAGGTTTTGTTTGCTATAATTTTTATACAAAAATTTCCCATAAATTTCCAACAAATTTCTTTGCTATAAATGTTTGACAATTCACCCTTTTTCATTTTAATTTAAATTTTTGCTATAAAATTTTCTTAGAAATGTCGGCTGTAATAATTTTATTAGTTCTTGTTTGCTA
>NW_017535852.1:2190544-2192225 GCF_001853355.1 Bactrocera latifrons | reverse complement strand
AGACAATTATCGGGCCATTATAGCAAGTTACTGACATTTAAATTAACCGACCAAAATCAATATAAAGATGTTTTCACACGCATTTATATCAGGAGAAATGCAACATTGAAGTGAATTATAACTGCTACATATTTGTGCTATAATTTTCTCCTAATCTTTAACCATAATTTTTTTATTTCTGTATTTAATTTTGATTTATACATTGATGTATCTATAAAATAATTTTTTTTACTATATCTTGTCCCATGATTTCTTTAATAATTTTGTGCTATAATTTGTACCATAAATGTGTGCTTGTCATGTTTGTCATGATTTCGTTAAATAGGGTTGAGGTATATCTGTATGCTATTGTTTGTACGACTATTTGGCCTGTATTCTTGCGCTGTAATTTTTTATAATTTTTTCATAATACATATAATTTGTGCCATAATTTTTTGCAATATTTTTTTAAGTGTTCTTTTATACATTTTTATAACATATTCTGTATTTAGGATACCCATATATTTATTACTGTAATTTTTTCTGCTATAATTTTTTAAATAATTTTTGCTATAACTATAGCTATAATGCAAACAGAAGTTACATGCACATGTACACATTAACATATACAAGCATATTTCGAAGATAATTTATTTTATTTTTCTTTTTCGCTTTTTTACTAATGTTATACCGCAATGCTGATAACAGCGTTGCTTACTGCATTCGTTACCAATGCAGATGGTGATTATGGCGATGCTATTTTCGTCGAAAATAAAAACTGTGTTATTTTATCAAGGTCACGCATGCTATACGCCGCCCGCAAGCAGCTTCATTCATATATATTAACTACACATTCATTAAAAACGAGCGCCAACTTGCTGAGGGAAGTATAAAAAATAAATATTGTATTTAAATATATTTATGGGAATATATTCACATGTATACACAAAGCTATGTTAGCAGACTAGATAGCAAATTTTAAAGGCAATACAATAACTTTTTCGTATTAAAGCTGGTGCGACAATTGTTTTGATTTGCAAAAATAGTAGATTAAATCGAAATGTAAAAAATATGTGCAGAATAAATTAAAAACACATTAAAATAAAATTTTATTTTTTTCTTGCAGCCAATTAATGCAAACGATTTTTGAGTATTTCAAAGCCACGCACAAACAAACGAAAACTAACAACTTCAGCCAACCGAAACGCAGTGGAAAATGAATATGAAAAACAACAACAACGACCACAAATTAAATTAACAAATGAATAGAAGCCAAGCGAGTGAACTGATTTAATAAACGCAACAGTATTTTTGAGTAAGCGAAAGAAGGAAACGCACACACACACACACACACACATGTGCACGAAAACGCTAAGCAAACGCCACTCAATACATTTTGATACAATAAAGAGCAGTTAATAAAAAACAATGTTGTTGTTGTTTTTATTTTTTATTCTTTTTTCCATCTTTTTAAGCAGCAAGTTGATAACAATGAGTTCTCATTTGGTTTTGTGGTGAAATTAAAAAAAGAAGTAAAGAAATATGCGCTCACCTATGCATGTGTGTAGGCATGAGTGTGTTGGTGTGTTATTTACGAATTGCGCATAAATTTCAAGTTCAACAAAATAACAAATTTTAGCGATTAGTTAACAAACAAAAATTAACGATGAACAAAAACGTGAAAAGAAAAACATAGTTCAAA
>NW_017535852.1:2185752-2189461 GCF_001853355.1 Bactrocera latifrons | reverse complement strand
TTTTTTCTGTGATAGTTTTTTTGGTTTTTGTTTCCTATAAAACTTTATTATAATTTTTTTGTAATAATAAGAACTGTTAAGCATAAAAGGCCCAAAGAATGCATATTAACATTTAAAAATGTATCAGAAACCGAAATAAAATTATAAAATGGAGCGCTTTTTTGAGCTTAAAACAAATTATTGCATTTAAATTTCTTAGTATCGAGCGTATGGCGCCCTTGCGATACATATGTACATGTACATAYGTGTGTGCAGAATAAAACGATAGCTATAAAAATGTATATTTTTAATAAAATTCGACGGCGACACCTTTAAAATCCGCTGTAAGTACATATGAACAGTTACTTTTAATAAATTCTATATTTTACCGCCGCAGACTGACATATTTTAGTACACACATACACATCTGCTTACATGAGGACTTTAAATTTTATTGCCTGCATTTGAAACCGGCAGTAAACCGGCTACGAAATCACTTTCTCTAACAACCAGTAAGCAGAAAGAAATATAAATTAAGCAATTTGAGTGGTATTTCTGCTGCTTTGTGGGCTAGAATTTTTCAAATTGTCTGCAAGGTTTCGCAAAACGACATTAAGCGAATTTCAATTAGCGCAGAATGTCGCATATGTATATTTGCAAATAAATTATACAGCGGTGCGCAGAGAAATGGAAGCTCCAATACTGTGGGTAGCTTCTAATAACTAAGTTACTGAATACAAAAAATATGTATGTACATACATAAGAATGTATGTATGTATATGGAGGAATTGAAAAATTTTGTATTAAAAATTTATTACGTGGAGTTATTCAAATAATTTGCGTAACAGATGGCAGCACTGGACTTTAATGTAAACTATATTTTGCACTAAAATATTTATTTCAATAAATTTTTAATACATTTTTGCAGCAGGTGGCAACGCCGAGCCTTAAACATTTCATACAACTGTTAAATTGCATGCCAATATAAAAATATCAAAAATATCTACGCAAAAAACAAATATTTAATTAAATTTAGTAAAAAAAATTAAACAGATAACAAGTATTTTTAAAAAATGTTAAACGTAAGTCACCATAAATAGTTTTTGTTCCATGCCTATAATTTATTCGATTAATTTTTTTAAATTGAGTTAAAATAAGTGGCAACCTCGTCACATATTTTTACAAACGTTAAGCAATTTTTCGTCTTGCAGTTTGACACCCCTTTTGTATGTATTAGATTTTATTTTGTTTATTCTACGGAATTTATAATTTATAAATCAGTGGCAACCACCTCAATTATTTTTCAACTGTAAGTCAACTCAAACCCTTTCGGTTGATACCCATATTGTAATAATTCAAATATCGTATACATTTTATTGACCTAATATAAACAAATGGCAATCTTTCGATTTAGAGATATCACTCTGAAATTTTGCAGAATAAAAAGATATGCAAATCAAATTGTATGACTTTTTGGGATGGCCTTCAGCTGCCTAAGTGAATTTTTTTTATCTCTTTAATCCACTGAAAACGGGTGTCATCCCGATGATTTTTGACTTATTTGAATGTCAAACTCACAAACCCCAGTCTCTTCTAACTGATGTTGATTCAGTTTTATCAAAAACACAAACCAACGAGTAGTACAAAGATTTCAAAGACGGTCGAGAGATTTTTGCAGGCATGTCTAATTTTGGATGAAGGTCTAAACCTTTTCAACTATTGAAAATATTAAAGAAGTGAAGAATATGGTGCTTGAAAATCGTCAAGGAAGCGTCAGAGAGATAACATCAACATCTCTCTCGAGTCCGTTCAAATGATTTTGGTGGATATTTTGGGTACGAAACCTGTTCTTGCTTCAATAAATCTGATTTTTTGTTTTCAAAAACCATAACAGGTCTCTTTGATCATACGAATTCCGATCCTACATTCATTAAAACTACCGATGAGGCATGGGCTTATCAGTTTGACATGCAACCAAGTCAAGAATTATCGGAATAGAGGGGGGAAAAGAGACGCGGAAACCAAACAACCACGAACACATAACTCGGTGACAAACTCGGCAGTTGCTTTAAGGTTACCATATAAATTAGAAGTACTACTTCAATAAGTCATACTATGTCTATATAAACAAGGAATTAGAAAAATCTGCGGCTTTAAAGTGTAACAAACTCACAACCAAGTGACTCATAAGTTCAGCGTGGTGTTATTAAAATAATCAAAAACAAAAAATAGCCCAGAAAAATAATTTATATGATTGTGAACTTACAGCTGTAAAACTAAATCAAATGATGACTGAATATAATTTGCATAAAATTTAAATTGTAATAGGAATATAGCACTAACATATCTATATACACAAATAAATGTATGTATATTTATATTTGTATACATATTTATACATACATACTTATGCATCACTTGTGGACGTATGTATGTATGTATGTACTTTAAGAAATATGACTATATTTGCAGACTCATGATGAGTTCATCCACACAATTTGTAAATTTTCAAATAAATATATAAACAAGTAAATAAAAAGTAATAATTTACAGGAATTAGGCAATTGTCCGCATAGTCTTTTTAGAACTCGTTAACTTTACGAATGTGCCACCGCCTTTAACCCAATTTACAATAATCATAATTCTCCATACATATGTATGTATATATCTAAATGTATGTATGTATGTATGTATCCATATCGTTCCACGGTTGTAACATCTGCACAAAAATAAATATGTAAGTATGTAATTGTATAACCACAGCAGGTGGTTAATATATAATTCCAGGAAATATAAGCACTCTGGAGATTTAAATCTTCTCTGGTCGCTATTTGAATCTGTTGTTTTCTAAAAAACAACGAAAATTATCAAGGTGAAGGCCGCATAAAAGATTTAATCGCTTGTCATTCTCTCTTTATTTGGTTAGTCGTATTTCTAACAGTATCTTGTATTTATACCAATTGCTTGTTCGTTTGGTTAGTCATATTTATACCAGTCTCTTGTATTTATACCAATTGTATCTTGTGTTTATACCAGTTTTTTTGTTTGGTTAGTTAAATTTATACCAATCTTTTGTATTTATACCAATTGTTTGTTGGTTTAGTTAGTCACAATTATGCTAGTCTCTTGTATTTATTAAAATTTTTTGTTTATTTGGTATTTTGTATTTATACCAATTGTTTGTTCGTTTGCATATCGARAAATTTAGCATACCTACATATCGTTTTAAAGACATATTGAGTTCTTTGTTTGTTTGTTTTTTTTTTCTCGTCCAAACAATATTATTCATGCGGACAACATCTTTGGGTCATATTATTTTTTTTGGTCTGCAGAAAGAGGGCATCATTGCAGTCGTGAAGAGTCTATGTTTCTTGACGCTAAGACCATAATAGCCTTTTCGCAYGTGAGTTATTTGATCAGTTCGCCGGCCTTTGCTCGATTAAAGCACTAATTTAGATCGATTTACCATACAAAATGTTAAAATCTTATTTTACTACATTAATTCTTAATCGAATACAAAACGAGTTGAAACTGGAATGCAACTCTTTGGGTTGTTGTCCTAGCTGTAAATTTGGTTGATCTTCAATGGAGCAGGTGGCTGTGTGAAGGGCAAAAACTWGTTCCGCAATTATAAGCTTAATTTAGTAAATTAACTTGGCTATGCGAAAAGGCTATAATGGAGTGTTATTGTGCCCTTTTGCATTGAAAAAAAAATAAAAATATTTCTTTC
>NW_017535852.1:2178450-2184962 GCF_001853355.1 Bactrocera latifrons | reverse complement strand
AATTATTATATTTGTTTTTGGTTTGCATTTTCTTTCACCATAATCGCATGTCGTGCGTGAATACACGAATGAATTCCTTGTTTTTTTCGTGTGTGCTTAAATATAAAAAAGCGCTGTGCTTTTGCTTTTGTTGATTAATCTGAAAAYCGAAAATTTCCGCATGTTTGTTTTCAACTATTATTTGCGATTCTTTTTCGTCATCTTTGTCGCGCTTGGCTGAGTTGTTTACAGTGAAATTCATTGCTAAAAATAAGTTTCGAAGCAAAGCGTAAACAAAATACACATATAAGAATATACGTATGTATGTATATATTTGCATAGGTATGTTGGCATACAAAATGCTGAAAAGGTAAACAAAAATCTTGTGCTTTAACTACCACACATTATTTAAGCGATCGAACAAATAAACGACACTAATTTCTTGTTATTTAACATTTTCCTAAGCAAATAGGTATGTATGTACATACGTACATATTTATGTATAGTTTGTATGTATTTGATTCGGCAATGTATTTTCTTCGGTAAAATTTAATTGCTTCATGTACATACATAATATCTTCTACTATTATTTTTTTTTGTAGGAATTATTTGAAAACGAAGGTATGAAGGTATTGAAAAGGTGATATTATAACAAAAAAGTCATAACAATCTTAGAGTTTCATTAAAATTTATAGAAATATTTCAAATAAGTGATTTTTACGTGCGTTGCTTTTTATATTTCAGAATTTGTCAACCTACTTTTTCCAAAAGCTTGACATTTTTGATAGTTTACATATAAAGCCCATTTGAATGTCCGAGCGCCATTTGTGTTGCTTACAGTAAMTGAAAATATTCAGCTCAGCCAGAAAAATGGAATCAAATCGCGAACATTTTCGTGCGATTTTCTTTTTACATTTCGACRTGGATTAACTTAGCAACAGCGCATTACTGACATTAATTTAGCTTTTGCTGAGAAACATCCAACAAAGGTCATAGATGACTTCAAGACGAGTTTCGGTAAGGTCGTTCTAAAGTTGTTACTCCGAAAAAGCTCAGTCTCCGCACCCAATACACCCTGTATAGTGATTTCGAACTTTCCATCTGACTTTAAACCGTTTAGGGTGGTAAAAATGTGTGATATTTTAATGAAATTAAATGGAAAAGCTTTTTTAAAAATTATATGGTTTAGTGCTGAATTTGAATGAAATTAGTCGAGAGCTTGGCCTAAACCTCATAACTCTAATATAAAGAACTTCGATCTTCTAATTGCCGTTTTCCACATAAACTCAATGTTTGCAATTTTGCCTTATCGGTTGAGCCTTTATCACATATTTTTCTCTTCACGTTTATATTAGTATGATTTTAGCAGAAGAGAAGATATACATGCATATGTATGTTTATAGTAATAATGTAGTATAGACATATCTAGCAATAAGTGAGTCGCTGTCCTTGAATATAAGCGAATACGAAGCTAAATTTGATTGTCACCCTGTTAATTTCAAAATCTGCCAACATCTGAATGAATTTCCCGGTTTCGATCCTGGCAAGTTTCGAGTGTATAAAATGTCCGGTAAATATGTTTGCCTTCGAAATTTAGAAAAAAAACACGAAAAAATACCTTTCCCTTTAAAAAATACGTAAAATAAAATTAAAAACCTCATTGAGAACTGAATTTCATTTTGATATATTATATAGCAATATGTTTGTAGATATATAATACGTATATACATATGCACAAAAGTATAAATAAATTTATTTAATAGCAATTTTATTTATCTGCGACCATTAAGCGCATTTCTTGCTTTTTATCTTTTTGATAATAAGCGAGCTGTCTGCTTTCATTTCGTTTAGGCATACCTTCATATATACCTACTACTAAATAAACAAATGTTTTGTAGATGTACATACTTATTTATTTATTTCGATTTCATTTTTACGTCTGCTTAACGACACGTTTTCAATTTTTTACAGTTATAAATTTTTAAGTATTAAAATTTAAAAATACCAGAATGCCGATTATTTGCATTTAATTGGTATTAAAGGGTGATCCAACGCCTGAATACAAGCGGGATTGTCCGCAGACGTTAATCTTTTTCATATCACAGGATATTGGTGGTCAATCGACTGACCCAAAATATAAAATTAACTGCTCATCGAAGTGCTCTCTCAATAAATCCATCCATGAAATAGTAACTTTGGAATCTCTTCGGGTTGCCTTCGTCCCAAATACGGCTATTTTGCTTATTTTTATATCCATTGAGCCAGTAATGTGCCAGTATCAGCCTCGTCGCTGAACAAAATTTGGCTCGAAAACGTCGGATCTTCTGTAACTTTTCAAGAGCCCATGAAGCGATGTCGCTTGGGAAGGTCGAGCGGCTGATATATTATATTTTCTTTACTCCGTGCCGGACGTGRTCGATTTGGTCAAATAATTAAGTTACCAAATAAAATAATTCAAAATATTAGTATACGAACCCCGAAAAACTGACTTCTTCCGAAAATTCCTTATAGTACTGGCGAAAATTAACGCCCCACATTTTGAACAGCGACTTTCATGCGTTCTTTTGTGGGTTTTAGCGTGTGTCTACTTTTAGATAAGTCTGGGTTTCGAAACCCACCTTCCAGGCTCATCTAAGATAGTATATGATATATACATTGGGTGTCAAGACCCGTTCATCAGATCTCTAAAATTTGACTCGATATTGAAGGAGTTTCGTAGAGAGTAAGTAGGGCGATCTTAACTCGTCTAATTGATCAAATTTGACCCGGACTATTTGAAAATTATCATCAGATTTTAATAGCGATCGTACCTCGCCTCTCTAAACAAATTCGATTCGGTAAGTAGGGGTGATTCTAACTCATCTATTTGATCAAATTTGACTCGGACTGACCTTTATTGAAACAACTGTTTAATGACAGCTGTTTTTTTACGACGCGGAAATTTTGTCTGGCGATTTTCGCAATGGGAAAAAATTAATTAGTGCATATTGCATAAGTTTGACTCAAAATAAGTGTTTTTAAGTCATGCAACTCTAGACTCACCCCAACTGGCACGAAGCAGGTCAATTTTTCGGGATTCTTTGATCAATGTTGAACTTTCTGTTTAATAGACTAGTAACTGAACCAATTTCTAATTTTTCAGCGAAGTTTCTAATAAAACATATGCTTGTACCACATATATGCATACTTTTAAGTCACACTGTGATTTCACACTTCACGTAAAGCGAATATTGCGCTTTGAAATAATGTGTAAATAAAATCTATGAATTATAAATATTAGACTAGCGGTAAATACAGGTTATGCAAGCGATTTGAAATGCAAAAACAAAAAACTGAAATCACACAAATTGTGAGTGAAAAGTTTAAAGTACTCGCAAACACAATTTTAATTGTCACCATAAGGCATAGAGCGCGCCGACGGGAGATGGGGATATGAATCAATAACGGGCATGATTCGGCATTTCGAAGTTAGGATGGGCGAAATGTAAATGACAAATACACAAATAAGATACGAGTAATGATGCCAATAAGATAGTTAAAGAAGAACAGTGAACAGCTGGAACTGGGGACTCATTAAGTACATAGTAGAATAATGGCATAAATTATTAGTTAAATGAAAATATACAATATTGATAACTCAACAGGTTAAAGTTCTTAAGTTGACTAATACTTCATTGAATTCGTAAATTCATTAGATAGGTTAGGAAACGAGATACACGGGGAGGATGAAAGAGAGAGATAGAGAGAGAGAGAGAGAGACCCACTGGTCACCGCTTATAAAACGTGGGTTAATAAAGATTCGATTAAAAATCGTAAGTACATACACTTAATAGGCTGGAACACTACCGTACAGGCTGTGATCTTTAAAAGTATTCATTAACATTTTCGAAAATTAAGCAATCAAGATGTGAAACACCCTTTGGAAATACCAAGGTTAATAATCGATGATGTTGTGTTTGAAGCGTACGAGACCAAGGTCATATTGAATAGAAGAAAAACTTAGACTAGATGTTTTTGAAGAAAGTCTTCTTATCGGYCTTAGGTCACAATTGGTACATAGAACATATACTATATATACAAATGATTGGCGTGGCGAGCTGAGTCAATTTAGCCATATCCTATCTGCCCGACTGTCCGTCTGTCGGCCTATCCGCCTGTGTATATCCGAACTGGCCTCTCAATTTTTGACATATCGTTCTCAAACTTTGCACACAACTTTTTCCCCCCAAGAAACGGCTCTTCGTAATCCTCAATGCGTTTGCAGTGATCGTCATCATAAGGGGGTTCTCTCATCCCAAACTGTTTTTTTTTTCCTTTCATTTGGAGTGTTTTTTACGTGGCGGATCTCAAACCCCWGGATACTTGGTGTAAGACCAGAAGTCGTGAGTTGTTTGAGTCATATGAAAAATAATCGTTTCTRGCCATTCCCAAGTGAATGGCACACAGAGAACTTTCTTCACTTGGCTGAACTTCTACACATGACTCCATCCTCCACGCTGGCTAGTTSATGWCGTCCGAATGGATGAAAACACTTCAGCTCTGAGAGCATTCGRCCTCCATTCCGTTGGAAAGACTTGTTGGTAAAGGACCTGGCTACACTTSGAATCTCCAATTGACGCCAAACTGAGAAAAGGAAAAACGGCTGGTGCGCTGTTGTAAACTCGACTAAGCCTTCTCTAAGTCGACGAAGAAGAAGAAGAAGAAGMWGCAATATAGATTTTAYATGCTTCAGTGAAAYTTTATTGAAAACTTTGTAACTAACAACACTTTTTTTCCAGTTAAGTCCACTAAACACTCGCACCTTTTTATAATTAAGCCAAAAATGAGCTCTAGCCTCGAGTACTGAAAGTGGGGGAATAAAACAAAAAGTTTCATGTTATAATTTTTAACATTCTTATGTCGTATTAATTTTTTTTAACCAATGCCGCGAAAAAATCATCGCCACGTGCTGCAAAAGCTCTCTTCTCAAAATATAGATACATACATAAATATACAATAATATATAGTACATAYATACCATATATATAGCACTTTTTAACATATTTATCGCCAATTTAATTTTRTTTTTCGTTAATTTTTGCACACTTTTGCCACGCTTGAAAGATATTATACTTTTATTTCAATAAATAAGTGTKTCTTTTTTGCTATATTTTGCGCTCTCTTAAGCCCCATAAAAACCGCCTCGCAGTCATCGGTTGTACATACATATGTATGTATGTATGTATGTAAGTAGCTAATGTATAATGTATTAAATAGCAATTCGACTATTGAAGCTGCCACTTAAAAACTTAAGTAAACACATTTTTAAAAGTGCGTTCAATAGTTTTTATAGCCGATTACGTACAATGTTAAAATAATAATAAACAACGAAAGAAAACGACGAAGAAGAAGCAAGAAAAAATTTGAAGTGCAGAWAAAACTAAAAAAAATAMAAAAAGTCTAGTGAAGTGTAGAAGTGAAGATAAAATTTAATGTGGCCAATAAAAAGTGGCGAAAAAATTRTAAACATATGAATAYATATCTATATATGTATATATAAATAAAAATACATAGCTGAGTTCACACGTGTGTGTAAATATGTGTGCGTAGCCAAGGAAATAATATGTAGTATATGTATCTAACGGTAATTTTATGGTGTTTTAAGCAAAAACAATAAAATGAAAATTTTTTTCCGCAAAATTTGCGAAAAATTATTTGAACGATTGGGTACGGCTTGCAAAAACCTTTATCGCGCATAAATTTAATTAGCATAGGTCGGAAGTTTTTTAACAGTCGCTGCCTGGGTAAGCAGGTCACGAGCTTCCCGTTGAAGTAAACAAAATGTATTTGGGTTGGGTGTTAAAACAAGAACTTAACTAAGGTGGTGAAAACAAGAAAATTGTTAACTTCAGTTGCCATAATACTCTACACAAATTAAAAAGTCTTCATTACAAGAACTTCATTTTGAGGGGGTATAAAAATGTTTTCCATACAAAAACTTAATTCATATCGTTCAGTTTGTATAACCRCTATATGCTATAGTGGTCCGATATCGACCGTTTCGACAAATAAGCAGCTTCTTGAAAAGAAAAGGACTTGTGCAAAATTTTAGATCGATATCTGGAAAACTGAGGGACTAATTCGCGTATGTGCACACAGATAGACCGGCAGTGATTTTTTATATGGTCTCCAACGTTTCCTTCGAAGTGTTACAAACTTCTTGGGGGTTTCAGAGTATACATATATACACGATTTGAGAAAAAACGAGAGTGTACTACTACTTTACTAAACAGAAGCTTTTAAACTCAGTCTCAAAAGTATCAGAAAACAGTCATATGTATAAGAACCTGTGGAAGTGTGTGTTTCTTCTAGTGATGCACCATAAAACAGTAACCRATGCTATGATGAACTATTAAATCGGTAGAGATTCCTTGACTTCTTCATATCACATGGAAAGAACTGTACCGAATTAGATGCAACTTTAGATGCCTAATTCAGAGATTGGAGAATATCGTTTTACCGTTAAACTAGTTCATAGATTTGAGATCTGTTTA
>NW_017535852.1:2168480-2169735 GCF_001853355.1 Bactrocera latifrons | reverse complement strand
ATAGTTTCAAAATAAGACTTCAAAAATATTTAATAATAAAAATATAAATATTTAGAAAATTCCTTCCACACAATTCAACAATGAAATGATTTATTGAGAGAACACTTCGTAGAGCAGATAAATTCACGTTTTGTGTCGGTCGATTGGCCACAAAGATGTSKGATGTCACATCATTAAGTCTAAAGTCTATCAATCGGTCAATCCCTCTACGGTTTAGTCCTTGGAGCAAAAAATCTGCCTATATATAAAATTGTACTCGGAACTAGAAAAAAAAAAAAAACAGCGTTACAAGCTGTTTCCGATGACCACCTAATTTAGTTTGATGGTCTACATTTAAGTGAAATATCTCATTGTCTGTGTTTCTGCAGTTGAACTTTTTTTAGAAGTTCAAAAATCAAAAGTCGTCATTGCGATTTTTTTTTAGCACAAAAAGATCATGTTTATCTACGTATATATATCAACAAAAAATGCATACATACATATATTTTAGCTCGTATGCTAGTCACTCACATTGTAGATGCTTTTATTGAAACGCTTCATCAGACGTGTTTTGCATGCGAAGTGTTAATGAAATGAAAACATTTAACCTTAGAAATTGAAATTAAATTTAGTGAGTAGATTTTTTCTGTTCTTTCGCAAATATTCTGCTGTTATAAACATATAACTAAATAAATAATTTAGTCAAATTTTAGTGGCTGTTTACGCGGGTAGTTTTTTTGAAAGATATGAAATGAAGCAGAATTTCAGCGAACGAAATTGCTTAGGAAGCATTTGAGTGATATTTTTTTTTTCTTTTTTCAAAGTTTAAAAAAAAAATTGTTTTTGAATTTTATTTAAACTAATGAGCTACTAAAGTGCATTGACATAGTTTTTTTATTTTTTTTTTTACGCTTGCTACATAGTATAATAGTTTCTTATTTATTTATTTTTTATTTAGTTCAGTTGTTTGTTTATTTTGCATGAAGCGGCTTGCAGCTGTGTCTACTAATTCTTCTTGCTTTGGAGTATTTTTATTTTCTTTCCTTTTTCGGTTTATTCAAATTATTTGTTTTTTTCGTGGGTTTTTATTCCTCTTCTTCTTATTTGTTTGTTGTTTTTTGTATTGCAAGTAACTAGTTTGTATGGGTACGCGTCGATCATTATTAATGACAAGAACCATTGAAATGGAAACTGCGTATTTAACAGTACATAAAAGAGAGCTTATTATCACAGTTGGATTGAGATATGACGAAACAATTCTTGGAACAAATATTTT
>NW_017535852.1:2165857-2166933 GCF_001853355.1 Bactrocera latifrons | reverse complement strand
CTTCTTAGATTGTGCCGTAGGTTCAGACAATAATGTATGAAAATGATAAAATAAACCCGTTTTCCGTGATATAAAAGATATAAAATTTAAAGCTTCATACTTGAAGACGTATACTCGTAATTCCTCTCAAATAGCACTTTTTTCAGTTAATAAGTACAATAATTTTTCCTTAMTGAACAGCTGCAAAAAATTAATTGACTTAATTAAGCCGTGTATGAAGTATAGACAACTTTTGTTCTGAAACTTGAGCTTCGTTCTAAAGAGAGACCACTATACCTAATTTAGTCAAAAAGTACAATGCTTTAACTACTAACACTCAATTAATCAAATGACTCAATTGGTAGACATCTCAGATAATAACTGATCTTACTTAGATAGTAAACTTCATAAAATAATAAAATTTAATTCGTTAAATGACTCAACTAATTAATTGACTCAATTAATAATCACCTCAGACAGCAACTWAATTTAGTCAATTAGAAAATTGCTTTTACTGGCAATACTCAATTAATTATTTGACTCAATTGGTAGAAGTCTCAGACAGTAGCTGGTATTACTTAGCTAGTAAGTGGCATACACTGATAAGACTCAATAGATTAAACGACACAATTACTAAAACTCAAATAATTWATTGACTCAATTACTATAAGTCAGTTAATTAATTAACTCAATTAACAATCACCTCAATTAATAGTCATCTCAGATAATATCTGAAGTTAGTCAATTGGTAAATTGTCTTTACTGCTAAGACTTAATTCAATTACTGACTAATTAGTAATAACCTCAGACAGTATCTTAATTTAGTCAATATACACAAAATATTGGGAGAAATAAATCAAGATATTTGGTATATAAAAAGCATTCATCACAGATGGGCAAACTGGAACGTGGATCTTAGAGCGGAAGAATTAATGAGAATAGGAATCCCTTGCATGTTGCAAGCATTTTTTTGTACTTGCAAAATGAAGTTTTGAAGCAAGCAACATGTTCTGAGTGTCAAAATAATTTCGTGCTCCTTACACTGATAGTTATTTTGAACGCATTGCTGTTAAATTTGGATTACGATTAGTAATCAA
>NW_017535852.1:2161871-2163872 GCF_001853355.1 Bactrocera latifrons | reverse complement strand
TCTTATGTGCGATGGTGAGATGTTACTGTTAAGTCTTTATTGCTTTTAATGTTTCAGCTATCATTTTTTAGGTTTATTAAAGCTTCCTTAAGGTGTGGGTGCTAGTAGCATGATAAGCTTAAATGTCTCCGGAGGTTCTCAAACGTAAAATCAAAGCGTCATTCGACACCAGACACTCTTTTCAGCTTCTAATCTTTTTAATCTAATATTTCTTTTTTATTTACAAATAGCCTTAGTAAATTCTAAATAACACAAATCGATGCTTTCAAAACGAACTTTCTTCTCTAGTTTTTTCATAATTTCAACATCATCAAGACGAATTTCAAATAGCAGTCAATCAACAGCCAATTAAGCGATTCATAAATGAACATTCTAAAATTATTTCAAAAGCACAAACTTAAAAATATATTTTGAAAATTTTAATTCGTTTGTTTGCGAACAGTTGTAAAAGTATAAAAACAGCAGAAAAATGTGCCTCGCTTTCGCGTCCCCAATTCAACAGCTGGGCAGGTGAACCGTCTCACAGCTATCCATACATACATACTTATGCATATCTACACATATGTATAATTACACGTTTACTCATATTTGTAGCCAAAAATAAACGAGCCAAAAATTCCAAACACTTAACCATAAATACGAGTTCCCTCGTAAACGCAGCGCAAGAATTCTTCAATTTTGCGTACTTATTTGTCTAAAAATAGCAGCTTTTCAGCCGACATTGGCTGTTCGCTGATTGTTGTTTGTATTCGAAATGTGCAGTTTCGTTTGGGTATATGTATGTAGTATAGATTATATGATGCGAAATTTCGAATATACTTTTCTGCAGATCCAAAGCCATGTGCTAACTTTGTTGTTCGTTTTCACTGCCGGCGCGTGATTCATTGCATCGGGAATYTCGCGGTTTTCTCGATTTTCGCTCAAAATGGAAAAAATAAAAACAAATTTTAAAATGAGAAATATATATGTATGTATACTGGCTATTGTTGCTTCTGGGGTGTTTGAAATTTTTAATTTTAAAGCAAAAATATACTAACTTTTTTTTTAGTTTAAGAGAGAGGTGATGCAAAATGATTATTATTAACCCGATGAGAATTGCTGATGGATTGCCAATGAAATTTGTCAGGGTTGGCTCTCTTGAGCAAACTCATTGTGAGACTAATTGCTGAGAGAAACTCGATATTTAGGCAAYACTGTGTAGCTTCTTGATCTACTTATTCTACCAGAAAGCATAGTGCTCTGCAAATTAAGATAGATTTCAGAACAGCACAGAATTGAGAGTGCAGTAGAATATTAAAAGGTTGAGGGATAGTAATAGAAGTATATCTTGGAAGCATTAATATCAACAACAASGTCAGTCTCGACGTTCAGCCAACACAGAATAACTCTTGCCAACAGGTGCTACCTCGGACTGAGTAGACGATCAAAGAACAACTTTCACAAGTCACTCATCATTCTCGTCCTGTTATATGGCGCAGAGGCTTGGACGATGACARCAACTGATGAGTCGGCGTTATAAATGTTCGATAGAAAGGTTCTGCGAAGATTCATGATCCTTTGCTCATTGGCAACGCGAATAAATCGTCAAAGCCTTTGAGCTTCTCTATGAATTTTCAGCGAGAATTCATAAAAACTTTCTGGATTAAGCATTTTCTATTTCTGACATTCGAAAAACAGTTTACATAAATAAGAAGCAAAGGAATTTTATTAAATTACATTGTCTAAGTTGCTCGAAGTAAGCTGAAATCGGAATGGAAAGGCTTGTAGCTGCACCAAGGCAACCTGTGAATTAATGGATATATCAGCATACTTAGGTAGTAAATTTAGTTTAGAGCAGATAGAAAACATGCATAAAGTAAATCCAGTTTAGAGAAATTAGAAAACGCCCATGAAGTAAATTTAGTTTAAACCAAARGATAACTAGTCATAGACTGGTTAGTTGCACAAAAAGTGTTTTAAAATCTATTATTAGCTAACTCTATTTTTTTTTAAGTTACAAAG
>NW_017535852.1:2154051-2159148 GCF_001853355.1 Bactrocera latifrons | reverse complement strand
TCTTGGAGAATAATATATGCGAAATTTTATGACGTTAGCTTGTCAAATAAAAAAGTTTTTCATACAAGGACTGCTTTTGATTTTGCAGTTTATATGGCAACTATATGTTGTGATAATCCGATCTGAATCATTTCTTCGCAGAATGTAGCGATGTCTTGAAAAAAAGCATATGCGAAATTTCGTGACGTTAGCTTGTCAAACAAAAAAGTTTTTCATACAAGGACTTGCTTTTGATTATGCAGTTTATATGACAGCTATATATCGTGATAATCCGATCTGAATCATTTCTTCGCAGAATGTAGCGATGTCTTGGAGAATAATATATGCGAAATTTTATGACGTTAGCTTGTCAAATAAAAAAGTTTTTCATACAAACACTTGTGTTGGTTCGAGCAGCTAGTATAACAGCTATATGTTATAGTAGTCCGATAGCGACGATTCCGACAAGTGAGTAGTTTTTTGGAGAGAAAAGTACATGTGCAAAATTTCAGTTCGGTAACTCAAAAACTTAAAGAGTATATAAGGACGGCTTGAAATGCATAATGCTACTCAGCACATCATGCTGATCAGTTATATACATATACACCTWATAAGATTTTAAACTTTTATTTTGAGGCGTTACAAACCTGATACACCCTGTTGAGGGTATAAAGAATACCTCGATTTACTTTGAGCCAAATTCTGTCGCGGTCAACTTATGCGGTCAATAAACTGCAAGCCTTTTTATTACCAATTCGCCGATTGCAACAGGCTTTCACATATGTATATATGCATATATACATATGTATATTGACAAACATACACATATATATGCAAGTATGCATGCGTGCATTAAAWCGCATTTCCAGCTGCCCACGCAGTTTTTCAACCGCTGACAAAGCGCTCCCGAACGCTGCGTGCGCATAAATATTGTTATTGTTAATTGTTTTTGCAATAATTTTGCCAATGAAAAGCGCTTTTAATAACAAGAATAAACTGTGGAGAATTAAMACTAATCAAGAGCAAATAAATATTACAAAAAATGTGTTGTTGCCACCAACGGGCACCGCAATGGGTGTTATTTAATTGTTGCTCATATATGAATATACTATATATATCTACACATATGTGTGTTTGTGTACGCATTTCTGCGTTTAGGCGCAGGTAGTTGCTTGCCAGTGAGTTCATTGCTTCATTTTCAGGTTTGCACTTTTTTACCCCTTGTTTTTTTTCACATATTTATTGGCGATTGGCGATTGGTGTCGGCAGACTGCAGACGCTTATAAATTAAAATTCGCGGCGTTTACTAAAATAATTGCATATAAAATATACACACAAGCATAAAAAATGCCCATATATGTAACTTGTCTTGTATGCAAAACYCAAAGCGACTGTGTCCCACTAACACCCAGTAGCAACAACAACAACAAATGCAGTGTAAGCGCCCTTATCGGTATGCGATCAATATACGCTGGCGCATTAAACACAGCCGTAAATTATAATTTACGTATGTCATAGATACATACATATATACACCCAAATATRCGAATCTCGTACACACACACACAGACGCGCAAGCAAAAATTGTTACAAATTTGCCCGATTTATTTCATATTTATTTAGCAATTGTTATTACCGTCGCCCATATTTGGACACGTTTGCGACTCACTTTCTGTTTTGCATGCACGAACACACACACGCAATTGTACATGTGTTATACATATAGTATACACCACGGCGCACACCTTAGAAACACCTCAAGAATATCGAAAGATTTATTTATATTTAATTTTAGGCAAGACTGACTAGTTGTAGCCGGCTAGACATGCTGAAAGCTGATTGTTAGTGTCTCAACTGCAAGTAGATATAATAAAGTGTGTATGTATGTATGTATAAATATTAGCTAAATATACGTCATTACAGGGACGAAGAACACTTGCTTGTTATGTCAAAAAAATGAAATAAAGAGCGCGCTCACAAGCCTTCCTAATCGACTGCTGCCGACAAGTCACTCAAATCACACGTACATACACACACATATTTATGCAGAATAATAACAAATTCCGTTTGTAATGGCGTTACTATATTAAATTTAGAAGAAAAAAAAATCGAAATATTTTTTGAATTAGTCTAACAATTTACAAGGTTGTCAAATATCTCCTTCCCGCTTTTTTGCTCCAGCTTTCTGCAGATGGTTTAAAATAGTTTTGTGACTAACTCACATCTTCTGGGCGATGTCACGAGATGCCACATGCCGGTCTAACTCGATGTTTTCCATGATTTGATCGGTATTCGTTGTCACAGGTCTTCCGCTGGTTAGCTAATCCAAACTAATCAAGCAAAGCCGCGAAATTCAGAAGACAAAACGACTGAAGGGATATATTTGACAASCTAAGATCTTCCCATATAAAAGAGTTTTCCTTATAAGGACATTTTCTTGATCGTTCAGTTTGTATGCCGGCTATATGSTTTAGTGGTCTGATATCGACAATTTCTGGTCGATATTCATTTATTGGCCATTTATAATGAGCACTCTCGAATACAAACGAACATCAGGGTTTATTTGTTGAGGATTTTCTCCAAATACCTGTCGAATAGGTGTTTACTATGCGATACTGAAGAGACACTTAGAAGAGTWCAGGCTGACGGGTGGGATACCGCAAAGCTCAGTTCTGTGTCCAGTGTTGTGGAACGTGCAAAATGATGGAATGCTGCGACTTATATTAGAAAAGGGTCTCCAAATTCACGGAAACACTGATGATATTAGATACTATTATCAATGAACGTATGATTCCAAAGAATATTGTGTACCACAAGATACAATGCAAACTCKTGTGGAATAAAGTGAAGAACTGCTACACAATTCCTTTGCATGAACCGAGAAGAAACGAAAGGCAACGGAGTAATGAAAATGGGAGAATTAGAGAAGAGTATTGTAGAAAGGTGCCTATGAAGAGCTTATCTTGGCTGAGCTTGGTCCAGCGCGAATATGTTTAACAGCTGTTCTGTAGAATCAGTGAGCTGCAGTCAGAGTTTAGGGTTTATTAGATAGTGTACACTGTACAGTTATGCAAATTCAACATGGTATGATAATCCATACYGGGCGTTGTCTCTCAGCATGCAGTATGAATCGCACATGTCGTCTAGGGCTGACGGTATCTATGAGAGATCCCYCTTTGAAAGAAAAACAAAAATTGGTGGACTGATTTTATCTGAAATATAATAGTTTCCACAAGCACCTTTCGTGACATTTATTTGTAAATGAAATTAATGGAAAATGTCCGTCAAAAGCTGCAATGTTAGCTATGTATRTCGCTATGTCTACACACATATACATATAAAATATGTCTTTGCATGTGTTAATGTGCAGTTAAACAATTTTTGATTGACCAAAAAAAGCACAAATATTTTGGCAAACACGAAAATATCATTTCATATTAACCATCACATAAAAAAAAAACATACATGCTTACATACAGGTACTTGTCTGTAAAACTGTAAGCATTTGTATTAAAAACGTGTGACGGAAAAAAAAGAGTTTCTACAAGAGCCAATTACCCGGCTTTTTAAGCATTTCACACGAGTACGCACAACATTACGACTGAACACCGAATTACATAAGTTCCGCACTTAACATGTACATACATACACACATATAGCACATGCATGCTTTTGTTGTTGTTGCTGTGATTGAAGAGCACTTCATTGTAGCTACATTTTAGATTTCCATGCATAATATACATAATATATGTATACATATGTATGTATGACCACGGCGAGTTGCCAAGTTGCCGCTAACGCGTGCTTAAGTACAACGCGCATGCATACACACACATAGACTTATACATATACACAYATATATATTTTTATAAACTATGTTTGTATGCAGCCTACTTCACTTAATTCCACTTTTTGATTTGAATTGACGAGCGGCAAAAACTACTGAAGCAACAACAACAACAAGCTTGTGCAAATGTTACCAAAAAGTAGGTACAGATAAAAGCACACACATACAAAAAAATAAAAAAAAACATAAACACGTGTGTACAATTGCATGCACAAGCGAGCAAATCAAAGAAAGCCAAATAAAAAGTTCAAGTGAAGAAGTGAGGAAGCGACGTGTTTAGGTTTTCGTGTCTTTATTTTTCATTTGCGTCACACATTTGTTGTTGCTGTTGTTGTTGTTGTTTGGCGCTGTCGATTTTATATCCGCATAAAAAGTGAAATCATGAATATTAAATTATTATACATAAATAGTTGTGTACTTGTAGGTATGGACAACAACAACACAAACAATTCGACAACAATAAAGTCTATAAAACAACAACAACAACATGTGCGCTGGCTACACGGTAGCTGCCTTAAGTACCGCAAATAGTGCATGCCAATGCAGAAGCTACGTAATTGTAGCAACCATTCATATAACTTCCTCTATCTCCAAGTCGTTTTTTTACTTCTGTCTGCATCTTACACACACACACACTCACATACATACATACGTATGGGAATGCATATAGCGGTCGGTACACGCGTTTGCCAAAAATGTTTTGCGCTTACACAAGCCCGTGACTCCATGAATGAAATTGAAATTTCTCAAAGCCGGTAATTGTAAAAGTAATGCGAGTAACACACTTTCAGTTGGGAAATCTGCATATCAAAGTATAGACACACACACACACACACACACACACACACACACACACACACAAGAAAAATACGTATATTATATTATATTACAGATACAACTATGTGCTGTTAGCAACACCACGAGGTGCCTTGCTTTTGTTCGACGAGTTTGTATGGCAGTTATTGGCTATAGTAACCCGATCACAACAATTTCTGCTGAGATTGTAACATTGCCTTAAATATTGGCCCTTGCTAAATATCCTGAAAATATCTCTTCAAATAAAAAAGTTTTCCATACAAGTACTACATTTGGATCGTTCAGTTTGTATGGCAGCTATATGCTATAGTGGGCCGATCTGAACAATTTTATCTCTTATCACTCATTTTTATTATGTAGTTTTTTGCTTCTAAATTTTATAAATTACGTAATAAATTTTAAATGAAATCCAATCTCAGTTGATTTACAATTAATTTAATTAATTATTTTCAATT
>NW_017535852.1:2142478-2152958 GCF_001853355.1 Bactrocera latifrons | reverse complement strand
AGCCAGGTCCTTCTCCACTTGGTCCTTCCAACGGAGTGGAGGTCTTCCTCTTCCTCTGCTTCCCCCGGCGGGAATTGATTGAAATAAATATTCTGTAGTATCGCGGCCCGTTGTCCCTTTTACAAAGCAAATATCTCTTCTGGGTTTGAGGCCCCTAACACTCGGTGGAAGGCAGTTGCAGGTGTCTAAAGAGGTCAAATTCCTTGGCCTCACATTAGATTCAGCTTTATGGTGGAATAGGCTCGTAAAATTAACACCGTCCAAAGCCACCAAGACACGTAAAATATGCAGAGGCCTAGCCGGCAGATCCTAGGGTTGCAAATCAATATCATCAGATGGCTATAAGGTATATTTTTACAACAGTTGATTTGACATCTAAGTCTTTAGTAGGCCTTCAAGTATCGAAGTTGCTAAGACTCGCCTATATCGTATCAACAAATGAAGGCCCTTGGGGAGGACGCACCACTGGCCTTTTCTCCAAGGAACGGCATTACGAAGAGGGTCAACTTTACAAAGATTTCCTGCGACCATCCAACCTACTACTGAGCGACACCACTCTCCAGTGGTACACTGCCGGCTCGAAAATACCGGAAGGCTTTGAAGCAGACATTGCGGGACTGCATACCAAATTATCCATACCAATGGGACGTTTTCCGAGCTTCTTTCAAGCAGAAATCAATCCAACTATCACAACCAACGTATCGCTATACCTAGCGATAGTCAAGCGGCACTAAAGGCGATCTCAGCTTATGGGATCAAATCGCTTTTAGTGGAGGAGTGTATAGGAAGGCTGAACCGTGTACACCTGGTCAGGGCATAGTCTCTTGCACAAACTGTCGGTTTTGCTATATGGAACAGGAAACTCCAACATCTGATTCTAGATTGCCCAGCAAATAGTAGAAGCAGCCTTAAGGGCCTAGGTTCCATCTACGTGGGCAGGGATCACATCACCTCAGTGGTGTCCAGCAAGCTCGTGGAATTATACAGAATGCAGAACGTTTGTGACCATATATGTATGATAAAGGAAGTGCCATAATAGACCATAGGTCGCAGTACAAGCCCTTAATTTTTTTATGTATCTATCTATCTATCACGAAAGCTCTAATTTAGATTATACAAGRAAAATTCCGAAGATATATTATATATTGGGAGCTCTTCTGATGAGAGATCTTTCTTTGAGGAAGAAAGAAGGAAGCTGTCATTTTTCAAACACCGACCGTGAACTGGATATCCTGGGTTCTATCCCTCAGAAGGAAACGTCGGAGCTGGACTGATTTAGCTATGCTCTACGAAACCCATATTTCAAAGTATCTTCGAGATAACTGAGTTTAATGGAATTTTAGTTAATCTCAGCAATTTCTGGTTCTCATATACATACAGTATATATATCAATTATATATATATATATTCTGTATCTACATATGTACGTGCTCAGTTTCCGCAGCTACCTTTTCGAGTACTAACTCGCCTATGTCCAGCGACAATCACAAACTAGTTTGATAACAGAAATTCCAATTGCGAAAGAACCACAACTCTTTTCCATAAGCCGTTGGTTGGTCGTTAGCATATGGCAAAATAGCAAACAACTTTCATTAGTCAATTTAAAAAATTAAATGCGGAGATAAAAGCTACAACAATAACAACATTGGGCAGATATGTATGTATGTATGTATGTGGTGACAAGAAAGGCAAAAAGAACACGGCACAAAATTCTGCACAACTCAACTGTGGCAGCGCACAGCAACAACAACCAACGTTTATTCTTAGCGCTTAAAACCACAACAACAACAACTAAGTACGCACATGAGCATTTGTATTAGTTTTAGTTTTAGCCAACAAAGCGGGTTTCATATTTGGCCATTGACGTCTGCAGCGCGCACAAAGTGAGCGGTATGGCGTCCAAAAATGCGGTTATGGTGTTGCCGTTCCGTTAATATGAACAACTGGGCTACAAGTCCGTATAAATGTGCAGAAGGGGAAATGCACACACACAAACACACACCAATATGTGTGTGCGTGTTAGCAATGCGAATATTTGCTTAACTATGCGGCATGCAGTTATGGATAGTGAATTTTGTAGTATTGTTGTTGTTGTTGTCGGTTTTGAGTTTTCTTTTTCGTTTTGTAACTGCGTTGTCATCAAGTGTGGACGTGCTTTTTTTATATATGCATATGTACAGATGTGCGCATGTGAAAGGTGGTCGAAAGAGTAAATCATAAACAATTTATAATAAATTATAGAATAAATATTATTTTAAAAAATATGGCCAGTTTGAGAAAAACAACAAAACAAAAAACTAAGAAATACAACCAAATATAGAAAAAATCATTAAAGTAATTTTAAACTGTATGTACATACATAAGTGCTGTAATGAAATGCTCTAGTGTATGTTTTTATTTTTGAAAGAGTTGCCAGTTGTTTCACGGTTAAAATTCGCTTGTATATGTAACTAAACAAATATAAGCTAACCATAAAAAGCGCTTGGAGATAGTTATTTGACAGCAGTAAAATTGAAAATTGTTTAAACAATGTTGCCAGCTTTTTGAAAAAAACAGCAGCAGCTATAATATTATTTATTTAAAACAAACCTCTGTTTATTATATATACAAATAACACTGTTGAAAATTTTTCACATAATGTTGCCACCTTTTTGAAAAACCATGTCAGCAACTATTGCATTATATATTGTAAAAACTACTGTATTAGTGGTGTATATATTAAAATAATACTGCAAATTTGAAAATTTTTAAACAATGTTACCACTTTTTTGATTAATAAAACAAAAACAGTTATTATATTATACATACATATGTACATATATTAAAATAAAGTCACAAATCGCAGTTATGTGAGAACATGTACCATTAGCGCCAGCCTAAGAGCACACCGGTGAATTGCAGAGTTGCCAAATCACTACAAAAATAAAGYTACTTTTAAAACATACATACATATGTTTATGTATTTCTAATATGTAAAGACAGAAATTATTATAGATACTTATTTATTTTATTTTATTATTAACATTTTTATACACATTTATTAAGATTGAAATCGAAAGTTCGTTGAAGCAGTGTTGCCACCAAATTCAATTGGCACTAAATTAGTATTATACATATGAAGTATGTAATTTACATTTAAGTTTGGTTGTTAAAGTCAACTATTTGGAAAAACTACAAGTTAGCAACATGCTCTAGGTTTTTATTTTTCACAGAGTTGCCAACTGCCACAAAAAAGAAGTATAGAAATTGAAATATATCAGATAAAACGCATACGCGCAGACTAATAAAGAAGAGTAAAATCGAAAATTATTTTAAACAGTGCTGCCACCCTAGTGAAAAACAAAAGAAAAACAATATATGTATCTCCTAACAAATACCACAAAATCGAGTACGAAACAGCTGTATATATGTCTATTTATGTAGGAAATTATCAAAATAAATTGTTCGGTTTAAATTTTTCAGAGTTGCCAATTTTTTTTATAAAAAAAAACTATTTTTCAACATAAAATATGATGCAAAATGTAGATTCTCTGTATTTTTATCAAATTCAATTGTTCGATTTAAAATTATTTTTTATATTAGAGTTGCCATATTTTTTATAGAAAACTTATGATACAAAATGCAGACTATAATATTTTTTCACTATTTGAGAAGCAACTATTGGATTACAACTGAGTGTGAATAAGATGTCGAGGTACGAAGAAATGGTTTGAACAGAAGACTGGCAAAACTATTGATCGATTTAATTTTTTTTGTGAATGTTGGCATATTAAAAAACAAATTTTTTTAGATAAGAGTTGCCATATTATTAATAGAAAATGTTAAAAATAAATGATAAAAAATCATAGCAACCGATTTCAATTTTTTTGTGTGAGTGCTGCCAATCAAAAAACAAATATAAACAAAAAAATATTTTTTAGATAAGAATTGTCATCTTTTTTATTGCAAWATATTAAGATTAAAACAAAACGTGATAAAAAATTTAGATTGCTTGTATTAACCAATTTTAATTATTTTATATGAGTGTTGCCATATTTAAAAAAAAAATTAAAAAATATAATAACAAAAAATAATAATTAAAAAACAAATTGCGAATTTTTTACTTTTACTTTTAATAGCAATTCATTTTAAGTACTTCTCAATTGGAATGCGTGCGATGATATTCGGCAACGCTGAGATTATTGCATAAAAAATTGATATTTGAAAATTTAATTGAGTCGAAAAATGCAGATAACTATCTAATTATATATGTACATACAAACATACTAAATAAGCTAACGGTAAATTTAAAATCATAAAAATGTCGAAAAAGATAAAAGTGATAAACATTCCTTACGAGTGAGTGAAAAAAGCGTCACTAGCAACAACAAAAAGTTAGTAAATACGCTACAACAACAACAACAAAATTGCAAACGCGTCAAAACAACAACAGCAACAGCATTGGTAAACGCACTAAATACTTCTTCGTTTCATGTGTTATTTACGGTGTTGCAAGTCACATGCGCGCATACGCAGACATATGTACATACATATGCATATACATATGTACATATGTATATGCTCACTGCTCATATGGTACGTGCAACTGTCAACAGCCACACGCCAAACGTAGCCGACGTGCGCGCAGCGTCTTTCACTTTCTTTCCAAAAATGCTCACAACAGCTGATGTTTGACCAGTGTTGCCACAAGMAAAAATTACATGAAAAATTACAAAGAAACAAAACCCCAACTACAAAGCATGCAATATGAGCTGGTCAGCGCAAATGCAAGTAGCCAGTGAGCTATCGATATCTACATGCAACAACAGCAACAACAACAAGTGCTTAACACTATTGCGGCGACATCAACATTTTTGGTATTTGCTGGAGGCAATGAACGCGGCCAACTGCGCTGGATTCGTGGAGAAGCGTAATTGCAATTACAAAAATAAACACAAACACACACACACATACATACTATACATATAGTTTAACTCACTAAATATGCAGCGTACAACATGTTGCTGCTACTGTGGCTGCTGCAGCGATTATTTTCAACACTTATTTTCTTGCTATTGTTGTTACTCGGTTCGTTCGCTATCTAATGGCTTACTAAGAAATCCATGAAACCAATGCGCAAAAAAGCACCAAAAAAGAAATGCCTGTTTTGCATCGGGTGCCTCTTTCATAGTGTCACACTGACTTTCTGGCCGACTACGGACTGGTATGTATGTAAATGTATGTGTTTGTCCGTTAATGCAAGTCTTTTTCACTTCTGGTTACACAATTCGCCACATTGGTATGCGCCTGCGCAGCCGTTGAATGGCTTTGCTGTGGAGCGACGTTGTCGCTAAATATAATTCCTGTCCACTCTGTCTTCTGCGCTGTCAAAAGCGATTTCGATGTGACCCCACTCACCATTCACCGGCGGCGAAAAGTCAATTGCAATAAGCGAATGTGTGGATAATGATATGCAAAATGGTTACCCATCGCGGAGTTTGAAGTGGCACATTCTATAGGAATTTAAGATTTAGCCCCATCCTTATGCCGGTTCGTCTGTTTATACGCCAACTAGGTTCTCCGTTTTTGAGATATCGATCTGCAAATCTCCACAAAAAGCGTCTCATTTGATGGAACCGCCGATATCGAACCATTATAGCATATAGCTGCCATACAAACTGGCCGATCTAACTCAAGCCCTTGTATGGAAAACTTTTTTATTTGACAAGGTATGACCAAGAAATTTAGCACAGATTATCAGTGATAACATTGCTACAAACTGTAGAGAATTTTTTTAGATCGCACGACTATAGCTTATAGTTGCTATACAAACTGACCGATCCAACTCAAGCCATTGTATGGAAAGTTTCTCTATTTGACAAGGTATCATTAGGAAATTTAACACAAATTATTATCGATTATATCGCTACAATACTTAAAGAAATTTTTGAGATCGCACGACTATAGCATATAGCTGCCATACAAACTAGCCGATCTAACTCAAGCCCTTGTATGGAAAACTTTTTTATTTGACAAGGTATGACCACGAAATTTAGCGCAGATTATCAGTGATAACATTGCTACAAATTGTAAAGAAATTTTTTAGATCGCACGACTATAGCATATAGCCGCCATATAAACTGATCGTTCAAAATCAAGTTCTTGTATGGAAAGCTTTTGTATTTGACAAGGTATCACCACGAAATTTGGCACAGATTATTACCGATGACAGCGCTATAAAATTGGAAGAAAATTTTCAGATCGCACGACTTTAGCATATAGCTGCCATATAAACTGATCGTTCAAAACCAAGTTCTTGTATTGAAACCTTTTTTGCTTATTTATTATTAAACATAAAAAACTTTATTTAATGAATGCAAGCATATAAGAGTTAAGATAATTCAATGAATAAGAAAAAAAATTAGAAAATTTTGTTTTTACTCAGGTTTTATCAAATTTTATTCAACGCTCGAACTCCGCAAGCAATTGCTTTTATCATACCGACACACACACGCACACAGTTATATACTGGAGTATTTGTATGTGTGTGTACCGCGCACAGTTATTGCAAGCCTGTGGATTTGAAACTCCGCGCAGCAGCAGCTGCGGTCACACACAACTCAAGCTGACGAGTTSACTTAACCACGTCGCAGACTGGCYTGTTGTTGCTGCTTGCCAGTTTCCCAGCCAGCTTGGATTGTTTGTGCTGCCTGCAGCTCGCAAAAGTGAAAGGAGTTTGTGAAGCTTTGCCGCCGAGGCGAGTTTTTTATCTTCGCAATTTACTTTTTTTTTGTTGTTTGTTTTCGCTCGCTTTTTGTTTGTTTGCGCGTTGCATTGCTGCGMCGTTCGCTGGTAGCACAGAATTTGCGCGGCCGCAACAACAAAAACGTCATGCTACAACAAACAAAATATTGCAAAATAATTGCAATTTAATGAAATGTTGCAGCCAGTGATCGAAATCGCGCGCTTGTGAGTGTGTGTATGCGCGAGAATGGTGTTTGTGTTCGCCATGCGCAAGTGTGTGTGTGAGTTGTTAGAATGTGCAACTGCGCCATGTGAGCCAGCGAATCAGTTAATAGCTTGGCAATTTGTGCACGAGCAACGAAATTCTCTTCGCGCTTGCATGCTTATTTAATATAAATACATATGTGCATGTGCATACAGTGACGTATAAAAATACTCATGAAGGCAGCCAATTTGACGGAATTCAAAAAATGATGCGATATTGATCATATATACATATTTAATGCATATTCTCAATATAAAGGCAGATGGCAGCCCACTTTTATTAAAACTAACGGTACTTAGTCATTTATTTAACGCTTGAGTGGAAATCAGCTCTTTATTAAATATAATGTTCGACAAATTTCGACATTTTTTTTTAACTAACGGTGTTTTGTAATTTGATTRACGTTTGAGTGGAAATAATCAATTTAATACAAATATTGTTCGATAAATTTCGTCAGGTATTTGATCATCACCGAGATTTCATTTAAAGATGGATGGCAACCCTTTTTCATTAAAACTTATTGTACTGAGGATTTGTTCAACTGTTAACGGTTGAGTGGAAATCAGCTGTTTATTAAAAATACTGTTCGACAGAAATTTTCATCAGTCACTTGATAATCACCGAGCCTTTAATTAAAGACGGATGGCAACCCTTTCTTTATTCAAACTAATGGTACTTTGTCGTTTRGTTAACAGTTGAGTCGAAGTCAGCTGTTTATTACAAATATTTTTCGACAAATTTTATCAAGAGCTTAATAATCTCCGGGACTACAACTGCGGGGCGAAAAACCCGAACGAGAATTTAAAATGTAACTAGAAATCGATGTATACAGGGTTTWACCGTAAAGTAATAGGACTGATTTTCTTCCGCCACGACTGTATTTCGGACACTGATTGGAAGAGGACGTTTCTAGCTAACAAACGACCACCTGGAAGTTAGGACAAACATTTTCGCACGCCGAAAATGCAGCGTTAGCGGGAAGAGGTCGCCCAAAAAAGAGAAGAATGAGCAAATCTAAAGTGAAAATAATGYTCATAGTCTTTTTTGAAATCAAAGGCAACGTCCACCATGAATTTGTTCCTCCTGAACAAACTGTCAACGCCCAGTTTTACGTAGWARTACTCAAGAGACTCAGACGGARGGTCAGTAGGGTCCGACAAAACATCGCAGCCGATTGGAGATTGCTCCACGACAACGCCCCAGCTCACACTGCACATGTTGTGAACAGTAACTTAACCAAGCCTTGCATCCCAATGCTYYCGCAGCCGCCCTAGATCCCAGATGTGGCCTCCGGACTTTTTTGTTTCTTTGCCTAAAAGGGCCGATGAAAGGCAAGTATTTTAAGATAACAGAGGTGATACCTTAGCAGCATTCAACGATGAAAGGCAAGCATTTTAAGATAACAGAGGTGATACCTTAGCAGCATTCACCTCGGCCCTCGGGTTACTTATCACCTCGGCTTTCAAGGCTATTCTGGAAAATGTCTTCCATGACGCCTTCAATGCATGGAAATCGCACTGGCAGCGCTGCATCGAGGCAGAAGGAGCCTATTTTGAAAGGTTTTAAACAATTGTAACAATTGGTTCAATACATTTTTTTTTAATCGTCTCAGTCCTATTACTTTCCGGACAAACCTTGTAGTAGGCTCAAAAGTTGTTAGATTGGTTCACTAACTCACAGATTTTTTCATTATCCAAATWCAAAGTAGCAATTCACGGCCATAAAAAATATAAACTCTTGGAACAAATAGTTTTTCGATGAAAAAAATTTCGAATTTCTAAGAACTACTATTAGAATGATATTATATTTTTATTAATTTTATTTACGCCTATCCTCTAATTAGCTCCAAATTTAGTGACTCATAAAAATAACTGCTGTACATTTTTTTCCGTCACTGTATGTAGAAGTACATGCATACAACCTTTAGAAGCGAATATAAAGCAACGCTGTAAAACGGAATGAATGAACGTCCTAGCCAATAATTATGATGGACCCGCCTGTGCAACTAACATTTACTACAATTTTATGACGGGCACGTGAAAATTAGTTACAGTTACAATGAAAAATAAAAGAATACAACTGAAAAGACTAGCACTGATACTTATTTATGTTTAATATGTATAAATATGAAATGAAAACTGTGATGTAAACGAAGTATGTATAAAAATTAATTAAAATCGAGAAAGAAAAAGAATTAACTCAGTCTCAGAGCTCAGCGACGAAGTTTGTGGTATTGGAGATTGGTCGTATGCAGATTGCCAATGAAGGGTTTGAAATCGAAAGCAAGCTGGTTAATATAAAAATCTGCATATGCAGATCGCTGCATTTGTTTGTGTAAATATTCAGCAATGTGGCAAGGTCATATGCAGGCAGACAAGTTTAGAATGTACTCAACAAGACAAATGTAGAGTTAAGGCCACTAAATTATTTTAATATGTAAATATACCAGTCTGAACGGCACTTCCATTTGAATTTTCATGTTGCAATTAAAATAACGGTATATTAGACTATGTATGGAAATATTTTAATATTATGCGCAGTAAAATATTGTGACTATTTAGCTTAATGAGCTGCTACAGTGTGCTTCGAAGTAAATTTTCATCACTTCTTGGCTTGGTTGCATAACCTATTGTATTTCACAAGCGGCTTATGAGAGATAATATAACTTTTTTGTGTTATAAAGAATTTAGGAACGATATCGCCAGCGCATAGGATGGCAAGAAACGACTTTAAGATGTTTAGAAATAATAACATGTTGAAGTTAATATAAAATTTAAATAAGTGGAAACGATAGGAGTTCGCTTTCAAAAAAAGSTTGCCACCTTCTAATATTAAAAAATAAAACATTATTAAATATTACATTGCTGATATTTACAAGCATACACATAAAATTTTCAACGTTTTTGACAAGAAATTTCACATTATATGTATACAAATTTTCAAAAATTTAAATAAGTGGCAACGACAGAATTTTGTTCCTGAAAAATGGTCTCCACCTTTAAAACAAAAAATCCAAAAAAAAAAAATCAGAAAAAAATTACTAAATTTAGTTTACTAGCAAATATCGAATATTCCAGATTTTCGATACAATTTTTAATAAAAAACTACCCTTTTTAGAAAAAATTATGGTTTTTATATCAAGCTCAAAAACTACCCTTTTTATAAAAAATTTGGGTTTTTATATCAAGCAACTATTAACTGTTGAAAGTCTCTGCAATTACGCAGTTTTTAATTAAAATGTATTAAAGTTATAGAACAACGAAATTTAAAAACAATAAATATTTGATTAAAACAGAGTTGACACCACGTTAATAAAAAAAAATACATAACTACATATGTCTGATTTGGTTGTGCTTGTCCGTACATTTGTTAATACTTCTGATGAATGGCCAAAAGCAAAAGAGACATTGACCGAAATTGTTTAAAGTAACTTCTTTTTACAATATTATATAAATTTTTAATTTTTTTTTAATTTTGTTTTTATTTTCATTT
>NW_017535852.1:2136743-2142100 GCF_001853355.1 Bactrocera latifrons | reverse complement strand
TATTAAAATTAACATATTTTTTGCCAACTTCAAAGAATATTTATTTTTTATTGAAGTTATGTATACGCCAAGGTCATCAACTGAGCAAAAAACTTACGTATTTTTTTCTCACGAAAAGGGTATATTAAGTTTGCGACGATGTTTGTAACACCCAAAAGGATAAGTCGGATATCCTGAAAAGTAATGTATCCGTCTGCCTGTCCGTCAATTTATACAGAAACTAGTCTCTTAGATCGGTCTGATATCTTTCATACGTACTTTGCCCACCAAGAATCTCTTAATTTGTCGGAACCGCTTATATTGGACCACTATACCATATAGCTGTCATACAAACTGAACAATCGGAATGAAGTACTTGCATGGACAACCTTTTAATTTAAAGAAGTATCACCATGAAATTTGCATAGATTATTAGCCAAGGCATCACTACAAGCTCCGAAGAAATTTTTCAAATCGCGCCACCATGGCGTATAGCTGTCATACAAACTGAAGAATCAAGACGAACTGCTTGTATGGAAAACTTACCCATTCGTTGAGATGTCGTCATAAAAATTTGCGTGGGTTATTATTTATTTCGATGTTACAAATTCCGAACATATAGTTCAGATCGAAACACTATAGCATATAGCTGCCATACAAACTGACCGTACAAAATCGATATAATAATTTATATACCCTATGATGCTATACAAAATTTACTCGTGAAGGATATTATAGCTGCTGTGTAAACGAAATATTTATTTAAGTTCAAGCAAACGTAATCTAAATTAAAATATTTAAGTTCTTTAGCTCAACCATAGAGAAATTACGTATACGCCACTYAGAACAAATTCTTGATTGAGAGTGTTAACAAAAAAACTATTCAAAAAATTAGATAAAGATAGAACATGAATCGGGATTTGAATTAGCAATAATTGCTTGTTTTTTAAGTGCAATTTGTAATTTGTATGTCAGCTGTATTCAAAATCATCGCCAAATATGCTGTTGAGTGAATAAGCCATTCCTTAGTGGTTTTATAAAAAAATAATAAAATAATTGAAAAAGGTAAAGCCTTTCAAATAGTGATGCCAATAGTTTCGTTTCACACAATATTTTATTTAAAAATTTTAATTTTAATTATGCTCAGTTCGTTTATTTGTTCCTTTCAAAGTTACGCATACGCCATGGTGCTCAATATATGTAGTTTAAATTGAATATCTCATAACTTAGTTATTAATATCAAATGCTGTCATTAGCTTAATATTTATCACCTCACCAATGGCACAACTTTATAATCCCATTCAAATCTCTCATCTGTCACGTTAAGATGACAACTTCTCGCACTCCTTAACTCCTTAAACTATAAGTTCAATGATCTGTGTGACTTTTTAAATGCTCAATTTCTGMCTAAAATTGCCCATAAGTGACATCATATACAACTCGTGCTATGATACATCATTCACCAAAAGGTAAACTGTTAAATATCGAAACAAAAATAAGCATCCGCCTTTTACTAGCGCATTTCAAAATGTTTCGTTTTCATTCAAAGCGAAAAAGTCAGCAAAAAGTTTATGATTTAATGATGGATTMAAGTATATAATTTGGCAAATAGTCAACCTGTTTGTTGGCGAATTGTGTTAAGATTCATATTTGTATTCCACTAGTGAGAGTCTCTAACAGTTTTGAGTCAAATTAAATTCATATGAAGTCTTTTTCATACTTCTTTCAGTCAGCCTCTCGGAACTTAAAGGTGACGGGACAGCTCAATATATTCCAATATAAATAGAGTAAAAAAATCTTTATGCATACATACTATATATAATACATATAATATATATACCACATCAGGATTTCGGGATCCTGAAGTAATCCCGGAAATTAGTATTCCAAAAGTCGTTCAATATTGGATAATAACAGAAATAATTTCGAGATTATTATGCAATTATATCGAGATCCCGCAATTATACCGGAAAATTATTTTCATTCTACTAGGCATTCAGTATCGGTTCACAACTGAAATCATTTCAGGATTTTTATGCAACTATAGCGTGATTCCGAAATTCACCAGGAAATGTCATCTGAGGGATGTCATACGACATTCAATATCAGGTCAGAACAGATTTCATTTCGGGATTTCTGTATTTTTATGCAGTTATAACGGGATCCCGAAATTGTCCTGAAAATTTTATATTGTAAAAATTCTATAAGGCAATCAATATCGGATYGCAACAGAGTTGTTTTCAGGATTTCGGGACTATTATGAAATGTTTTCGGGATCTCGAAATTATATAGGATAACGGAATAACAACAAAAATCATTTTGGAATTTTGCGGTTTTTAATGCAATTATGTCGGGATTCGAAATCATCCGGAAATTGAGAAAGAAATCATTTCATGATTTTTATGCAATTATTAAATATTACAATAAGTAAGCCCTAAGGTAATCGATATCGGGTCACAACAGAGTTATACTCGGGATTTCGCGATTACTACGCAATTATGTCGAGACCCGAAATTACACGTGAAATATTACAATAAGTAAGAAATCATTTCGGGATTTCGGGATTTTTATACAGTTATAACTGGATCCCGAAATTAATTTATATGCTAAGTACTCATATCGCGCAAAACTTGAATATGTTAAACAGYGACAGGACCAATAATCGTACTATTTAAACCACCCTTATAACAAATTACACCATCGTCTTCATGCTTCCTCTTAAATATGCTTAATTAACTCGGTATCACTTTGGTCAATTAACATTTTTTTGACATCGCTAAAAATATTTGCAAATTGACGACAACAATTACACCAATAACAACAACAGGCGAATTTGTACGTGTTGAAATCAGCACGCCAAAATATTTCTTCCTTCAAGCTCCGATTTACGTACGTATGTATACTCGCATAGCGAACAAAATTAAGCGCGTCATCAATAACAACAACAAGAGAAAAAACTAAATACCATAAAAAAACAGTTGCGAAAATTCCAAACGAAAACAATTACTCCGTCATCGCATTGTAAAACTGAGGAAGCCAGCCAAATAACGAAGTCTTAAATGCTTATAAAGGCAAGGCGCCGGGGTGTGCGTGTTGGCTGAGTGAATGGCAACTAYTTTGCATATGAAATTGATTATGTGATTATGGCTTAAATGGGCAAATTGTCTAATGGACAAGAAGTTAAGGAAATAACGGCAGCAACAGCAATGAAGACTACTACAACAACAATTAAAACAACTACTATAAAAAAAACAGAATATCATTTTATGTCTGCCGTTTGTTTATTGCTAAAAATTAGAAACTTTTTGTAAAAAATAGCACTGCTAAAAATTTAACAACAACAACGCCAATAGAGAGGCTGAGACACTGTGAAAATAAAAAAAGAAGTGAGTGAAGATGTAAGTGACAGAAATAGTATTAATATCTCAGCAGTGAGTTAGGAAAACGTACTAAAGTGTAATTATATTTATACTCCAATGAACAGATATATTTAAATATACTCAAATGTTGATATACAGTTGCGTGGTATATAAAAGCAACACTTTTAACGAATATAAAACTTAAATTTAACAAACATGTTAATGACAACATTATTAAAGCAACTGAAAAAATGTATTGATTTATTAGATATGTAAGTTATTAATCGATTTATCGAAATTTTCGATAAATACTATTTTTTGTCTATCAAATAATTTTAAAGTAATTTTTGTTCATTTCCATAGCGGTATTCAGTCCAAATTATGTGTTAMCKATTAATCGGKTTATCGAARTTTTCGATAAATTCTAATTTTTGTGTCTTAAATACTTTGAAAGTATTTTTCATTAATTTCTTTAGGGGAATTCGGTCTAAGCAATATCTTAGCTTTTAATCGATTTATCGAAATTTTCGATAAATTCTATTTTTTGTGTTTCACTTATTTTGAAAGTATTTTTTGTTGATTTCTTTAGGGGAATTGAGTGCATAGTTTTCGTTTAAATTATTTAAAAAATAATATCACTGTACAAGTCTAGAACAAAATAAATAATCGATTAATAATTTAAATGTTCGAGTAAATGCAATGTTTAATTTTATAAGCAATTATTGCAGCTATTTCGTTATATATATTTATCTAATTAGAAACAGTTTCATTCAAACAGTTATCGATATGTTTATTGTTTCAATATTTTTATCGATTAGCCGAAATTTTCGATTAATGCTGAGAAARTTAAACTGACCTTCCTATAGATTTAAATAACAAAATTCAGTTATAATTATTCGATAAAATTATTTTGATTTCAAAATTAATCGATCACGGATTTGTTTTTAACGATTAGTCCAAATGTTTGATTAATGCAGAAAAATTCCGGTGATTTATGTAACAAAATTCAGTCATAATTTTCGGATAAAATTTTGTCTAAATAAYTTTAGTTTGCTAAAATAATCGATATTTATTTTTATTGGCTTAGCCATTGCTAGCAATAACACATTTAATCACCGAATTGAAATTAAGTAAATATTATTAAGTACATTTATTGAAGCTAATACTATAAATGAAATGTGCTATTTTTAAGCGAAAATGCTGCTATTCAAAAGTKATCGATTTTTTTCGAAGTTAATGAGGAGTAAAATCTCTTCTTCTGATTAATTTATAGAAAAAATGTCTGCCTCCGTTGCTGAGGTCAAAACTCCAAGAAAAATTTTACGATTTTTTTAATTTCTGGTAGTAGAGTTGCCACCTAATGAAAAATTTGCACAGCAAAAACCACAAAATGCAGCTCAAACGTTAGCTGCTTAAGAAAGGTGTCAACAAAAGCATGACGGTAGCATTTAATTTGCACAAATTCTAGAAAAGAGTTGCCACTTAACAAAAAGAACGGAGCAAAAATTTTTCAACATTGTTATGTAAATGTAACAAACATTTAATACCCTTTATATGAGTTTGGTGCTATTTCTTCACACACAACTGTATATTTGACAACGCTATGTTTTCGCGGTTTGCTCGACAAACAAGTGTGCAGATGAGACATTAGACGCTATCATTGCACTAAGTAGATTTATGCAAAATTCACTGCAAAAAAGCGTCTAGTTAATTTTCGTATTTTGCATATTATTGCTGTTTTTGTTGTTGTGTGTTGCAGAGAATTTGCAATTGTCATCGAAAAAGCGTAGACACGCAACAATTGTCTAACATTTTGKTGTCTTCCTGCAATATTGATGTGAWACATGTATGTAATTACAGTTAGGCCACCCGGCTCTCCGCCACAGGCGACACATTGCACAAGCGAGACAGACATACACACATATATTTACATAAGTACACATGTCTGATTTGGTTGTTGGCTTGTYCGCACATTTGTTCAGACATCTGATAAATGGCCATCTGACAAACGGGAAATTG
>NW_017535852.1:2134154-2136514 GCF_001853355.1 Bactrocera latifrons | reverse complement strand
TTTTTTTTTACAAAACCAAAATATCTCTGTTTTTGCGCCGAAACACAAAGTGATGAGCACCTGTAAGGCAATCGTTTCTGTTGCGGCTGCAAACAACACACATTAACCAGCTGTTGACAAYTTAGCTAATGCATTACATGTAATTGTTGTTGTTGGCATGATTGCTGTAGCGCTAAATGTTTGCTCTCTCAACCGCATAGACGTAAAGCATGGCATTCATCGGCAATGACAGCAACAAACGCAACACTTGCTACGCAATGCAGACATGCACACTTAAGCAGCAACAACAACAACAACAACAACAACACCAAAGTTGTGTACATAATAACAACAATAGAATGACTGTGTCAACACACGAAAAAAAATATTCGCAGCAACATTAGCGAACACAAAATAACAACAACTGCTAACAACAACAACAACAAAAAGGTGTTGACTACCGATTTTCAATCCCCAGCGCTGTGTAGCGCCGAAGAAAACAACATTGCTGCGACATGTTGCTAACAACAAGTGTCCAGAGATTGTGAAAGGCCGAGTACACATTGTCCAGCTGGTTAGCTCCCCCTGCGGGTAGGGGGGACCCCTCCGGGTTCTAGGGGAAACCGAATATACCCGCGGCAAGGCATACCTGTCGTAAGAGGCGACTAAAAGCCATATGCAGTGTGTCAGGCTTTAGAGACCATGTTTTGATGTCAACATGGTCTAAGTCAGGTAAGTGCTATAATATTCTGCTGGAAGTCAAATTTTTAGCTTTATATATCACAAAATATAAGGCATTTGTCACAGCGACAAATGCAACCAGTCATTGAGTTTTTGGAGACTCAACTGGTAGTAGCAAAAGCTACAAAGTCAGACCAAAGACTTAAAGTTGGTACCACGGGGAGCAGTAAGCCCTTGGAGGTAACTCCAATCTGCTCAATGGGTTTGTCTCTTTGTGGAGATTCGTGGTGGCTGTGGTTTAAACCTGAATGCAGGAAGGGCATTTTGTCCAATGTGGACACTGCGGCCGGGTGCCGGACGAAAAGTACGGCAGAGGTTTCAGATGGTCCTCGAACCCGACCGAGGTGACTAGGGTGTCCCCATCCACCCGAATCAATTGGAACCAAAAAATTAAGTGCAAAATGCATTTATGCTTTGGGGCGCTGATCAACGCATTGTATTGATCTACGTGCTTCTAGCAATAGAAAGTACCGTGGAGTTTAGTCTTCATAGACAGATATTCATTTAAAAACACATTGACATAGCGTTGTGAGTGCTCAAGTAAGATCGCTTATGAAAAATCTCGTCAACCAGCGTTAGGCTCCGTTCTCACTCTGCCAATTTTACGAAGAAAAAGTTCTCCGAAAAATCATGTTCTCAACTGAGAAACATTTCCTTCTTAATGGTCGTTGATGGGGTGAGTCAAATTTCATTTAGTTCAAGAAATCTCCAAAAATTTACTAGATTTCGAGAGAAACGTTATGCGGTTTCAAATGAGCACTAGTTTGAGTGCTACCGTGAGGGAAGCTTTCTTATCTACCTCATCAAAGAGGTTTAAGTGAAATTTTCGTTCCAAATTTGTTCGTCGACTTGTCGCAAGTCACATTACAGCTCCCTATATTTACGTAAATACATTTAGGGGTGCTTTTTTCTTTTTCTACTTCTTAATTGGCGTAGACACCGCTTACGCGATTATAGCCGAGTTAACAACAACGCGCCAGTCGTTTCTTCTTTTTGCCACGTGGCGCCAATTAGATATTCCAAGCGTAGTCAGGTCCTTCTCCACCTGTACCTTCCAATGGAGTGGAGGTCTTCCTCTTCCTCTGCTTCCCCCGGCGGGTACAGCGTCGACTACCTTCACAGCTGGAGTGTTTTCGTCCATTCATGACCTAGCCAGCGTAGCCGCTGTCTTTCAATTCGCTGAACTATGTCAATATGTCAATGTCGTCATATATCTCGTACAGCTCATCGTTCCATCGAATGCGATATTCGCCGTGGCCAACGCGCAAAGGAAAATAAATCTTTCGCAGAATTTTTCTCTCGAAAACTCGCAACGTTGACTCATCCGTTGTTGTCATCGTCCAAGCTTCTGCACCGTATAGCAGGACGGGAATTATGAGTGATTTATAGAGTTTGGTTTTTGTTCGTCGAGAGAGGACTTTGCTTGCTTGTTGGTGGTGTTTACGCTGGTTCCAAGATAGACGAAATTATCTACAACTTCAAAGCTATCACCAATCAAGGAGTCATCTTGTCTGAAACCTCGTTTGGTATCGAACGGCTCGGAGAGGTCCTTCCCGATCCTCACGGTGCTTTTGGTACTGCTCAACGTCAGTTTACGCAGCCGTATCAGTTTTATGGGGATACCAAATTCAGACATCGCG
>NW_017535852.1:2128991-2132834 GCF_001853355.1 Bactrocera latifrons | reverse complement strand
CACAACTATAAGCGCACTGAACTCGCAAGCATTTTCTACACGATATTTTCATAACGCAAGCATATTAAGTTGTTGTTGTTGTATGGAAAAGCAACATTTTGTGATTTACCGTTTAGTCGGTGGCTTGCTTCTCAAATGCTGGTGTGTGCGTGTGTGTGTGTAAAAGTCTACTTTATTTAGTGAAAGTAAACACTTTGTGCAAATAAACAATAAATTGTTGTTGTTGTTGCTGTTGCTGTTGTTGACGCTAAAGCTGCGGCTGTGGTAGCTGATTACGCGGAATCGTCTTCAACAGCATAAGGCAACCTGTTGCTGACAGCCAGTGAGAGATAGGCACTCGAACAAGCAGATAGACTGAAAGGCAAATAGGCGGGCAGTTACGTCGGACGGACGGACGGACGGACGGACTGTCAGCTAATAGCAAAAACACGGTGAATTCAGCTTAAAATTGCAATTGGAAAATAATGATAAATGAGAAAATGAGCTGGTGGAAATATAACTAAAACAAAAGCAACAACCACTACTACTGCACCTGCAAMCTAGAAGCCAATACAATAACAAAAACAAATGTGTGCCAAGCAAAAGTGTGCTGTTGCTCCCATTGATGCGCTTCACAGACGCAGAAGCAGACGCAGCAGAGGCAGAGGCAGCGACCGCGGCAGCGCAGTCGGTTATTCGCTTTTGGCTTCGGACATATGTATGTATGTACACACAAATATTCATAACAGATAATTTTTCAGATATTTTTCCAGTTATCTATTCATATGTTTAGATATAAATATACACTATAGCATATTATATACATACAAATGTATATATGAATATTAAATTTCGCGCCTCGACAGTTAGACCGCCCAATTTGGCGCTCCGACCAAAATATTCGTTTGAAAATACAATAAATAAATATTTACCTTCAAATATGCAAACGTGACGTTGCCCGTGAGTGGCTGTATAAGTACTGTCTCTTATACACATCTAGATGTGTATAAGAGACAGCAGTTAGACCGCCCAATTTGGCGCTCCGACCAAAATATTCGTTTGAAAATACAATAAATAAATATTTACCTTCAAATATGCAAACGTGACGTTGCCCGTGAGTGGCTGTATAAGTATGTATGTGTGTATTGGTGTAAATTCATTTACAATGTTTCCTTATTGCTCTCAGACACAAAAATCAGTTCATTTGTATTTGTAACATATGTATCTTTATAGCCCATTTACCTGCAAAGAGAGAAAAGAGGGAAAATAAAAATGAAATAAATTTATTGCATTTCTAATTTGCGAGGAAAGTGTAGGAAATAAATAAACGAAAGTGCGAAAAATAAGAGAAAATGTGAGATTTTGTGTTTTCCTCATTTTAGCGTTGGCAACAAGCGAACTTCATTGCAGCAGTGACCGTCAATACATTAAAATAGCGGACAAAAAACTTGTGTAAGCAAAAAAAAAAAAACCAAAAAAAAAAAAAATGTCGGCTGGTTGGCAATGCAGCTATATACCCTTCGCAGGTGCATATTTTTAAACATAAAAGAGAATAAAAAGATCTTTATCTTGATTTTGATCGATCAGTTTGTATGGCAGGTATATGCTATAGTGGTCCAATCCCAACCATTTATTCGGAGATTGTATCGCTGCTTTAGATTATAATACGTGTGAAATTTCGTGAAGATATCTCGTCAAATAGGAAAATTTTCCTTACAAGGACTTGAGTTTGGTCGGTCAGTTTGTATGGCAGCTATATGCTATAGTGACCCGATCTCGAAAATTTCTTCAGATATTGCAGTGTTGCTCTGAATAATMATCCGTGTCAAGTTTCGWGAAGATAAATTGTCAAATAAAAAAGTTTTCTAYACAAAAATTTGASTTTGATTGGTCAGTTTGTATGGCAGCTATATACTATAGTGGACCCCTATAGGCAGTTTCGACAGATAAGCAGGTTCTTGGGGAGAGAAGTTTGTATGCACAATTTCAGATCGATATATCAAAAAGTTAGGGTCTAGTGCGCGTATTCACAAACAGGCAGGTTAATATGGCTAAATCATCTCGGCTTGCCATTCTGATCATATACATATAGYATGTATATATATATWTAGTTTTTAGGGTATCCGATGTTTCATTTAGAGTTTTACAAACKTTGCAGCATACTAAATATAATATATGCACTGTTCGGGATATAAAAAAAATTTAAGAAAATTAATTGYTTCCCGCTTAGCCGAGTTTCGCACCATATTTGTGGTGCATGCCTTGAACTTAACCCACAAACATAAAATTCCTATTATAAAAACGAAAAAAGGGCCGATGAATATTGAATACGCGACTTAAGTTCAGAAGACACATTTCATTAGAAAAGCAGATCCGGAAATGTGGATTACTTTTTATACTAACAAATAATTCGACCAMATTGACTGTTCGAACTTCCTTAAAACTGTCTTTGTAAACTGTTATATGAGTTGGTCWTTAGCTTCGGTGATTTTATAAAATACTTAGGAGCATTGAGGTCATAATAAATTTATTAGAGAAATAGTTTGAGTTATACGTATGTATATGATCCCTCGACAGCTGTTTATGTTTATTACATAATAAGCCGTGCTAGAACAAACCAATTTACCATTACGTTTTGACGACACGGCTATATCCTTATAACCTAATAACTGCTAGTTTCACCTCTAAAGAAACTACTTTGCAATGAATTGATTGTCAGATTCTAGAGTATAGTAAACTAAAATATTCACATGCTTCGTTAAAAGGTAAGAAAACAGTACAGTTTCATAAAAAGATAATACTTTGCAGATTAAAGTTTACGTCATTGTCCACTTATACGAGAATAATCTCGCMATCGGGAATCGGCCCTAATACGCAACTTAACGCAGAGCCTGCAAGAATGTGAAAGTAGTTTCGGAAATAAGCTGGATATTCAAAGATTTCAGCTGTAAAATAAGCAGCTAGCAGGCCTCTCCGCCTCAKGGTGCTTTTAGCTTCTGTCAAGGAATAATATAGTATTTTTCAGTTCTTATGTTATGGTGGAAATTAAATGCTGTGCTCATTACATAGGGTTAAAAGTTTCATAGGATTTAAGTTCACTGTTTAAGAAGTAGAAAAAAACTCATTGTTCACGATTTAAAGACTGGAAAATTGTTTGTTATGCAGCAGGTTCTCTTCTCAACAGATGATCTGCGGAATGGTTAAGATCAGAAAGCAACAGATAGTAGATAATAATAGAAACTCATAATGATGGATACCACAATATTATCAGCATAATTTTGAACTAATTAGTTCAGCTGTAGCTTATCCGAAATTTGGCTTTCACGAAATTTCAAACAAGAGGAGATCTTCAGCTTCCAAGAGCTTACAAGCTATTAGATGTACCTTAATTTCGGTTCTTCAGAGCTTTCACTCTTTTTGTAACTCTGTATTGTTAACTCCTAAGCTAATTAGGGTTCTTTTAAGGGAACATATAGACAAATTTGATTTCGAATTTTCGAAATTAAAAATCATAGCGCATATGAAATGTAAATAACATTTCAATGTAAATCAGTGCGTATGTGTATGTCGGTGTATACGTGTCAACACATACATACATTTTTCATGCACTTTTCACTTCCGATAGGCCAATCAGTGCATTACATGTAAGGGTAATTAGGCAACGAAGACGAACACGACGACGATGAAACGGTGAACGCAATAATTATAGTAGACAAGAAACGAAGAAAAGGAAAACTATATAAACGAATTACAATCAAAAACTCCATAAATTACAAAAAAAATTAAAATCAAAGCAAAAATACAAAAAATATAAATTACAACAAAAAAAAGTAGCAAAATATATATAAAAGTACAAAAAAAAAC
>NW_017535852.1:2124069-2128811 GCF_001853355.1 Bactrocera latifrons | reverse complement strand
AAAGAAATAAGTACAACAACAAAAATTTACAAAAAACACTTAAAAACATAAATTTGCACCAAAAAATACAACTGCAAAAATTAAAAAAAATACTAGCATAAAAATAACAGCATAAACTAAAAAACACGACAAAAACTACAACAAAAACTAAAAGAATAGCAACAAATTGGCAAGTGATGTGAAAAAATAAGTGGCGGTAAATGACAGCGAAAAACATGCAACTACAAAACCAAAAACTAACAACAATAACACCAGCTACTATGCTATGCGCAAATAAAACAAAAAGCTGACTGACATTTGTCGGCGAATGATATAAAAAATTCAACATATAACACATAACAAAAACAAAAACCTAAAGACTACAACAAGCAGACATTAAAAAAGTAATAAATAAACGCATAAACACAACTGAAAATGCAGGCGACACTCTTAGACTTGTATGCACGCTGCCACTGTTGTTGTCGATATTGTTGCCATCGTTTGTTTTTGTTGTTGCTACTGGCACAAATATTATTAATTTACGTAATTAAATTTAAATAAGTCCCAGCATATGCATAAGCGATGAAGGTGTATTTTAGGCAAATAATTTTTTGCTTTTTGCACACACACTTACACATGCCCACATTACAAATATACATATGTACATTCATACACATGCAAATATAAATGTATATGTATTTGTCATTTTACTTAAWCTTTTTTAGTTTACATGCACTAGCATTACTTACATTTTAAGCCACTTTGTAATCGCGACGCCCAATTTTTTCGACAATAAACAAAATTAATTAAATAATAACGAAAATTTTAACACAAAAAAAATTTTGATTTCAATTTTTTTGTAAAAATATTTTGGGGCTAAACTCTATGGGTGGGACTTTGACCTTTTCAATATGTATTATTGTTGTATTTTTAACGCTGTCAGCTTGATATATTCGGGCTATGCTTTATTGGGCTTTCGCTTTACAAGCAGTTGTACATACATACAGATATACTATATGTGTTTTATAGTTTTATGTGCATATCAATATTATTGACATACTTAAAATTTCAGCTCGTGTCATCAATTAAGTTTTTGCTTTTTTAGGTCATTCAACCAGAATTTTTTATTAATTTAAAGGTAAAATTGCTTGTAATGGGTTTTAGAAGAGAGACTGCAAAATATTGTTACAAAAAATATGTACTAAAATAAAATTTTACACAAATAAAACATATAAAAAATATTTTAGCTTCGGCTGCACCAAAACTGTTATATCCTTCACAAAAAAATACATAGTTTCAATAGAAGAATTTGATTTTGATCGTTCAGTTTGTATGGCAGCTATATGCTATCGTAGTTTGRTCTGAATATTTTTGTCTGAATATTGTAGCGCTGTTATGGATAATAATGTGCGTCAAATTTCGTGATGATATCTCAACAAATGAAARAGTTTTCCATACAAGGATTGGATTTTGAACGGTTGGTTTGTATGACAGCTATATGCTATAGTCGTCCAATATGCACGATTCCTTTGGAGACTATAGAAATRCTTCCAATAATAATCCATGCCAAATTTCATGAAGATATCTCGTCAAATGAGMAAGTTTTCCATACAGGAACTTGATTTTGATCRGTCAGTTKGTATGGCAGCTCTCTGCTATAGTGGCCCGACATATTCGATTCCTAAAAGTTAGCAGCATCTTGGGGAGAAAGGAACATGTGCAAACTTTCCTATCGATATCTCAAAAAWTKAGGGACYRAACCGCGTATTTATAGCCTGATTATAAATCTTTTGAAATTAGAGATGCTTCGAAGACGCTAAGCTCTTCTAACTCTCTAGAACGCTGTTCTGTAACTTGTATAATACATTTTGTTCGTAATTGTATATCAAAATTGTTAGCATGTTAATAAAGACTACTGTCGCGTAAAAAATGATATATAGAGTGTCTTCAGCTGCATGTAACATTACAAACATACATTTATATACATACACATTTATACACATATATTGTATAAAAACGTGAAGAAACATGTAGTGATTAACCAAGTGGCACGTCCACAAGAGAATTCACTAATGAAACCAGTTGTCCAATTCCGAAAAACATTTCGAATAAACGATGCATTAACAAGTTGATTAATGCTATTTCAAGGCCTACATTTCTGAATTGAACGCAGCGACGGTAAAGCCGCTGGTAATTACATATGTATACGCATACTGAAATATATATATAAAAACATATACATATACATATATGTATGTATAGCAAGTATATAGACGAGTTGGTATGTTTCTATGCATGAAGCGCTTGCCGTTGGCTCAGCCACTGCTTTGGCGGTCAATAAGCCGCATATACATCGACGCATACGAGTGTAAATGTATGTAGATACTCTTACATATGTATATGCCTGCGTGTTTGCCTGCGCGCGCGCATTAATGTTAGCCGCATTAAATGCATATAATAAATTGGTAGCGCTCAGCAATGACCTAGAATTGCGTTTGCGCACCACCATCGCCGTCACCGCCAAAGCCACTAAAGCCATCATAGCCATCATCATCATCATCATCAGCCGTGGCAGCAGCAGCAGCGCCAACAGCCGCAGTAACAGTAATCACAATGCTGCTTATAATAACAACAACTCAAATGTAGCGGCTTTTTCCAACGACACGGATATTGCCCGTACATATTTGGTATTTTAATTAGAGTGCAGAAGACTGACTTGAAAGTTATTGTCTATCTAAACTCTAWWAGYCKWCATTTCTGGTTATTTTATTGACTTCAGCGCCTTGCTTGCAAGCTTAAAGTTCACTTTTTTTGTTGYCAAGGAAACCTTCACAATCGCAGATGGAGAACTAATATGACCTGATCAAATTTGACCCGGACTTCGGTTGCACGGAAGCGTAGGTCGTGTTAAGCTGTCACGTTATTTTGATTAGGCATTGTTTGGTTCTTCTTCCYGGAAAGACTTACTCCTGTACAAAGTTCAACTTTATTACGAAAATTCACGTAAGGAAAGTGTTTCGCGCTTCGCTCAACTTATGTCCTACTGAGCGTACTATTCGCGACCCCATCACCCATCTTAGGACGCAGAATTCATTATCCGACCATATTCGACAATATAGCAGCCGTAGGTGGGAGTGCACCCGAATACCGTGAGGATTCGATTCGGCGCCGTTCGCATTAACTCGGATTGACGTGGCGCATTTTACGTCCAGATCTTAAATTGAAAGCGTACAAAATACAGCTGGTGCTRGTGGAAAAGTTTCAAGAAGTTCCGACGTTTTCGAGTCRAATTTCKTATAGCGATGAGGCCCATCCATTCCAGCTCAATAGCAAAATTTTCGAGACTCAAGAACTGCCATTTTTTCAGGAAAAGCAAGAGTTTGATGTGGTTTTTAGGCCAGTGGGGTCAGCGGTCCAAATGATGACGGTAAGAACGTAGCCGCTAATAGTGACCGTTATCGCGCCATGATATCGACTATTTGGTTCTTGAAATTGAAGCTCGTAATCTCGACAACATTTGGTTTCAACAAGACGGCGCCACTTACTGCACATCTTATCAATTAATGGAGTTATTGAGAGCATTTTCACTATTTGGACCGGTCAATTGACCACCAAGAACGTATGATTAGATACTTTCTTGTGGAGATATGTGGAGTCTCTCCCGTTTCGATACCGGCCTTGGAGTAAAACAACACACGTGTCATTCGATATTCACCAGTGCTTGAACGAGTCATCGAAAGTTGCRCTCAACGGATGGACYAACTGAGACGTAGCCGCGRCCAACATWAGAAAGAGATAATCTYCAAAAAAWAAACGCCAAAAAAATTCTTCTTTGGAATGATAATAAATATTCCCTATAAAGTTTGAAGTTTCTGTGCTTGATCTTTAAAAAAAGTAGGGAAACTCGGAATGRACCACGCTTTATATTGCTGGATTATTTTTACAATAAAGCAGCTATGCTAGAGAATATATAGAAGGATCTTAAAGAAATGCATACATGATCTTACTTCAATGGGAATTTTAACCTCAATAATCAGAAAGTTTGATCAGTTTTGTCGCGGCCCTTAAAATACTGCGTACAATTTTCCATGAAATAAGAAAACATGTTGCGTTGAAAATGCAGGTGAACTGCCCTTTTTACGTATATCGTCTGGCCCAACAACGGCAATAACAACAAAGCAACARTTCCATGAATGTCGCATTTTCAGTGCCAATAAACAAAGCTTGAGAACCTTGATTGCGACTGCCTCGGACTAGTTACAACGGCGGGCGTGCTGTGGGACATGCAAGATATACATATCTATGTGTATAAATAAATATATATGTGTGCGTGTGTGTACGCGATTGTTGCTTCGAATTCATACCAACAAATAGTGCGAGAATGTTAGTTGCTGSCAATCGACAAACAACAGCAATAAACAGGTAACTGCACATGCAAACACACACAGCGTACACACATTAACAAACAAAAACACACGCACACAAAGGTACTTGATTATGTTCATATAAAGTGGCAAATAATCAACACGCCCACTAAGCAGCCAACAATTATTCAGTTTACAATAATCTATATGCATAATGAGCATGTAAATGTATATATATATACATGTATGTTCGTATATTCATATGTAGGTGCCAGTACATACATATGTAGAAATGTAAGGCACTCAGTTACTAAGTCAATGTGGCAGTCAGTTAGTGCGCCAGCGACCAAACAACATTGGCAACAATTTTATTATCAGTGAACGCTATGTAAATAAGCA
>NW_017535852.1:2117447-2122679 GCF_001853355.1 Bactrocera latifrons | reverse complement strand
TATATCTGGGCTCACGGAAGTATTGACTTGATTCAAGCCATTTTTAACAAACCGACATACCATTGTCAGAGTAGCACTGTCGGTGAATTTCAATTATATATCTCACACATTGACCGATATTTACGATCAAAAGTCAACTACAACAACGAGTTGATGATGCGGAGCAGTGGTGATGTTTGAGCGTCATAAACACACATTTTTGCCTCGATATGTGACGTTGGATGAAAACTGGCTCCAGCATTTAACTCCAAAGTCCAAATGACAGACATACGAGTGAATTGCACACGATGAATCCGGACCGTTCCAGGTATGAAATTGCCGAAAAATGGACGTTTTGGAAGAAAAAGAAATTGCTGTTTCGCCAAAACAATGCACCGTGTCACAAGTCAGTGAAAACAACAGCAAAAGTCCATAGATTGTGCTTCAATTTGCTTACAAAACCACCGTATTCTACAGATTTGGCCCACAGTGACTATATCCTGTACAAAGATTTCAACAAAAACAAAAAAAAAATCTCAAAAAAATGCCTGCTGGGAAGCTCACGTCAAATGAAGAGAAGATGGCGCAAACTGAGACCTCTTTTGAAGCAAAGCACAACCACAGTGCCACAAAAATGGTATCAAAAAGTTGAAGGATTCTTATATTATAATCAGTGATYACCCTTAAAGGGAACTTTGTTGAATAGAAAAAACGAATTTCCCCTTATAAATGTGCATTACTATGCCAGGCCTTGGACTTTTCTGTTGATCTATTGCTGCTCATCCTTAACAAAATTATTTAATTCATATTCAAAACCCTTACCTTTATAYAGTATAACATATTGAAAGTAAATTAATTACTTTCGAAGGAAGCTCAAAACAATAATTATAGAATATTTAAAAAAATAAAATAAAATTCAAAATCCAAACCCAAAAATTATAACAAAACCAAAAGCTAACAACTCCGGCGCTTTCATTGCATACCACACYGCCGCCATATATTGATTATAAAGCTTGACCACTGTTGCTTTTGTTGTGTTTTATAGGTGTACAAAACGCAACATGAGGCTATTAGAGCCAGTTAAGTGTGTGTGTAAAGGCAAAAAAATTGCGCTTGAGGGTCGTAATGCAGCATTGACCTTCGACATTGCATGAACGCGCTTCGGCACGTCGCATCAAACCACATACACACACATGCACAAACAAACTTATACATACATATATGCATACTCTGGAGGCACACGAGCACATTGCTATGCACAACGGCACATCACAGATTAGTAGATAAATGTGTTCGCTTATAGATCAATATGCATGCATGTGTGTATGTGTGTGTGAGGTGGTGGTATGTAAACAACGTTGGCCGCAAAAGGCAAACGCGAAGGAGGAAGTGGAAGTGACTATCGCCATGAATTCTTCATGCCGCTGTACGCGGTACGCGCGCGAATGCAAGTCGACAATGCAGAAGGTTGCGCAAAGCACATGGAAATATTGTATCATTTATTACTGTTGTTTTTGTATGCTTTTTGTTTTTTTTTTTGTGATTTTTTCCTTTTATTTGTTATTGGTTTCTGTTGATTGGTGTTTTGGCGCAGCGCTGGCAAATAATTGCGTCGTCGTCGTCGCAAAAAGGTGAAGGATTGACAGAAATCGCTTGCGTTGGACAAAATAAAATATGACAAACAGAAAAAATAATATAAATGTGCAAAAAAACTGCAGTGCTGAGAAAAATTAAACTAATAATAAAAATACCTTAATAAACAAAAAAATTCAATAAGAAACAAATTGATAAAAGTGGTGTAAAATCACATAATTCGTGGAAAAATTTCAACAACAAAGACGTTCCATTAAATTTTGTATGCGGAATGAAAACGAATGTGATAAGTGATAACTATTTGTYGCGAGCTAGTGTTTTTGATTGCTACAAATCATTCAGAGAGGATCGGGTCGAGAACGCGTTAACGACGAACCATGTCCAGAGCGCCCATCAACAGCCACTGATGATCAGCAACTTAATAAAAATAAAGCGATTGGTGCTTAAGAATCGTAGATTAACAGTCAGAGATCTTACTGGTATCGTTGGAATATTGAAGGAATCAGTGAAAACGATTTTGAAAGATCATTTGGGTTTAAAAAAAAGTGTAAGTACGATTGCTTCCAAAATTACTAATTTTTTTCGAAAAATAACGTCGCGTCAATGTCGCTGAAACAATGCTTTCCGACTACCAGGATTCCATGAAACATATTATTACTGGCGATGAGTCCCGGATCTATGCTTAAGAGCCGAAAATAGATGAGCAATCGGCCGAATATCGTGGCAGAGGTGAGCCGAAGCCGAAAAAACCACGTCAAAGCATGTCAAAAATCAAGGTTCTGTTGACAGGTTTCTTTGATTATCGAGTTGTGTTGCACTCCGAATTCCTGCCGACCATCCAAACTGTCAACAAGGAATAAATGTTGAACTATTATCGAGTCACAAACACCATATTTGCCTAATTTAGCTCCGTGTGACTTTTTGGCCACCAAACTCAAACGACCCCTCCGGAAACCTGACCGAAAYCATTTAGAGTCAATTGAGGGCATTAAATGTGATTCGCTTTGCATATTGAATGCTAATCCGGAAATTTAAATTGAAACAAGTGTTTCGAGTATTGCAAAAAACGTTGGCACAAGTGTATTGTGACCAAGGGGGATTACTTTTAGGAGGACGACATGAGTTTTGAAGAATCAATTAATAATTTTAAAATTATGAACAAAGTCTTACCTTTTTTTGCCCTTAGGGATTAAAGACAACCGAATGTTTGAAAATGGCACCTAAGCTTGGGATTTATCGAATTGAGGCGCATATATGGATCGTTATAAGAAACGCCTATTCTTTCAACTTTATTGAGATAACTTAGATATTTGCCGATATACGCGGTATAAAGTCACATGGAAGGACGAAAATCGCTGCATTAGTATATGGGGACGAAGGGAATCGAATTTGATCAGATTCAAGGCATTTTCGATACGCGAGCATATTATTATCAGAAAATAATTATCTCATACATGTTTCTACATTGTGTCTCACAGATTAAGCGATATGTTCGATATAAATATCGTAATAGAAACTGGGGTACAAWTATTCGGCACCTAGGGGTTTGAACAGTTTTTGTTGGATTTAACATTTTTCGATCATAAGATGGCATACGCTAAARRCATTATTCGTGCTAAGTTTTATCACGTTATATTACTTCTTTCTTGATTTGAAGAGAGAAAGCGGAAGAATCAGGAAATTTCAAAATTAAAAATTTTGATTATGATAAGTTGTTGCTCTACTTGTCCCGATAAAGCGGAATTTTTTTTCAAAATGGGTTTCGTATACAGATCATGCTTGATCGTGCGAATTTCGATCCCACATTCATGGATAGCATTATAACTGTCGATGAGACATAGATTTATGGGGTTGACGTACAACTAAGTCAACAATCATCGGAATGGACGGAAAAAACGTTTCGAAAGCAAAAAAAAAAAAAAAAAACAAAAAAAAAAGGCACAGCCGCTCAAACACCAATGTGTTGCTCGTTTTTCGACATTCTTGGTTTGGTGCAACATGAATTTGTTCTAGAAGGACAGATCGTTAAGAAGAGGTTCTATTTGGAGGTATTGAGGCGTTTGCGTGAGACAATCCGTCGAAAACGACCGGAATTTTAGAAGAACAATTCATGGATTTTACACGATGACAATACACCATCCCATCAAGCCACGATTGTGACCGAATTTAAAGCCAAAAATGCAATGAATACCATCGATCAATCACTGTGTTCACCAGATTTGGCTCCGTGTGACTTTTTGTGTTCCTCAAACTGAAATAGGTGCTCAGAAAAATCCGTTTTCAGATATACCAAAATTCGCTGAAGGAGCAGGCCGTCTCAAAACGTGCTTGTAAAAAGTGTTTCGAGGACTGGGAAAATCGTTGCATTAGTGTATTACATCTGGAGGGTTTTGCTTTGAAGGCGACAAAATGCATATCGACGAATAATTAAACTTAATTTGATTTAAAAGTTTCGGGTACTTTTAAGTCACAATGTAGGTTTAGGCACATACCATACCATACCATACAGCAATAGCATTTAAACGTATGTAAGTGGGGGCAGTGCCGACAGTGGCTATAAATACGCCACTCAACTTGCACCCGAGTGACTTATAATTTATTTAATCGCTCTGAAGTCAAAAGGGGGCCAAGCGAAATGTTTAAAATAAATAAGCCGTTTGTTTGTATTCGAAGAAAATATTTATGTAAAAAACACAGAATTTGTTTATTTTATTGCTGTAATTTTCTTCGCCACCTGTTTACATACACACATACATACGACAAAAACAACTGATMAAGTGTATCAAAAGGTGTTTTGTGTTCGGGTGAATTTGTAAGAGTTAATTGTGTGCGTGGAAATTTAGGTTAACATGACTTGCAGGCCTACATATATATGTATATAGTATATAACTAGTATATTAACCGAATTTGACTGAATTAAGTAAGGAATTGCTTGTCTTTCCTATTTATAAAACATTGTTTTTTTTTTTTGAACTTTGTTTTTTGTTGATTTTGAAAACGCGCTTGGTTGGCAGAAAATTTTCTACAGAAACAAAGTTGCCAGCTTTTCGATAATTATGTAAATGTATAAGCACCGTTCCATTGATAAAGTTATCAGTAAGCAAAGGTAGTGGAAAAATTATACCGTTAATTAGTGGTAAGAAATCACCATTATATTGGAGTCATGCAGAGTGGTGTGCTGCCAACACCTTTTCAGGCGATAAGCATTTTGCAAAGTTACTTTTAGCGTTGCAATAATTTATTTATAAACAAAGTCTGGGTTTCAACAAGTGGTTACAAAAGTAAACGTTTTACACTTTAGCAACGGTAAATAAAACAAAATATATTTATTTAACAAATTTTACGAATGACATCGAATGTAAAAAAAAAAAAAATATTCGAAAAATTTATATTTTTCATATTTTAAAACAACAAAAATTTCATTGAATTAAATTAAAAAAACAAAAAAACAGATTTTGAGAAAGTCAAACGATTTTAAACATCAATCAAGAAAAAATGCTAAGTTTATATGGCAGCTATATGCTATAGTTAACCGATCTAAGCAATTTCTTCGGAGATTACATCGTTGTCTTGGAAAATAATCTATGCCAAATTTCGTGAATATATCTTGTCAAATGCAAAAGTTTTCCATACAAGCATTTGATTCCGATCGTTCAGTTT
>NW_017535852.1:2115520-2116771 GCF_001853355.1 Bactrocera latifrons | reverse complement strand
TTCTTCTCGTCGTAGACGATCTTCTTAAAAACCTTGATGATCGTGGCTACCGGGTGATTGCATTTGCAGAACCCAAGTAAAACCCAGATGGGTTTTATTCGGCTGCAACTGGCGGATACAGTGAGGCTAGAGCAAAAAAGGCATCGATTGTCTTACATTGCTGTAACGGAGCCATTGCCAAAAGGTGGGGCTCTCACTGAAATTGGTACTCCAACTATATGACACCATAGCCAATCTAGACTCTATGGAGTCTTTATGTGATGGAGGGATCTAGAAAAGATCACATTTGCAAAGAAACTCGAGAACGTTTAACGGCCGGCGCTCATCAGCATGTGTAGTGTATTATGGTCCACTTCAAGCATGGCACTTAACGCTATTATGATGTAGTGCCCGTAGACAATGCTGGAGCCCGGATATCCTCACACTCTTTGACTTCATACCGAATCACTTAGATCATGGAGTAGCCAAACCTAACACTGGCGGCTCCTTATCTAACCATAAACGGGTGAGGGAATTGTGGGTGGGAAGAAGCCGTTAGAGGAGAGAGGCTGTGAGCTTCTTTACGGATGGGTCAAAGCTTGGTGGAGGAGTTTATTGTCAGAAGCTCTCTATTAATACCAGCTTCAGACTTCCTGACTATTGCAGTGTCTTCTAGGCCGAGGTTGCAGTCATTAAGGTAGCAGTAGATCTGCGGCACCGGAGTGCAGCCTCTTTCAAAGAAGTGACCATTCACTTTGATAGCAGAGCGATGATACTAGCCTTGAACTCGTTAACAGCGCGTTCAGGGTTGGTCGAGGAGTGCCTAACCTCACTATCAATTGCATCGAGTGGCTTTGTTCTAAGACTTCGCGGAAACTTGGCTAGCGCTGGGCCATGCGTTGTCGCGAAAGCCTTTTAGTTCAAGATTGATCGCAGGAGATTTAGTGATCAATAAGGCTAGCCTCCCCTAGTTGTGGGACTTTTAACAGGCCATTGCCCTATTAACATATAGATAGAAACAACTCAACACTTGTTTTTTTGGCTGTTCCCGCGTTTGACAGGTCAAGACTTAAACACGTATAGTGTTGATTAGTGCTCATATAAATATGCACTACGACTGTATTTTTTTGGCAGAGCCACAAAAATCAATTAAAAATTGTATCAGTGAAACATATTTTTTTTTTTTTTTTTTTTTTTTTTTTTTTTTTTTTTTTTTTTTTTTTTTTTTTTTTTTTTTTTTTTTTTTTTTTTTTGGCGGGTGAGGGGGTGGAA
>NW_017535852.1:2107650-2115494 GCF_001853355.1 Bactrocera latifrons | reverse complement strand
CACGAAGTAGATACAAGTTTAGAGGGTTAGGGTAGAGGGTTTCACTCTTGCGACCTTCCTTGATATTGAGGAGCTTTCAATAACATTCTGCCGAATCTAAGAGCGATTGAAACGGAATAGGGTAACATGAAACGCGACAAAATGTGAGTAGGGGTATCCCACAGGATGGAGTTCTCCCCTTCTTCTCGTCGTAGACGATCTTCTTAAAAACCTTGATGATCGTGGCTACCGGGTGATTGCATTTGCAGACGATGTAGCAGTTATGATTTAAGAAAAATTCTTAAGTACCATGTACGAGTTGACGCAGGGGTACTTCAGCGTCGTAACGAATTTGGCGGTGGAAGTGGTCTCGCCATGAACCCAAGTAAAACCCAGATGGGTTTTATTCGGCTGCAACTGGCGGATACAGTGAGGCTAGAGCAAAAAAGGCATCGATTGTCTTACATTGCTGCAACGGAGCCATTGCCAAAAGGTGGGGCTCTCACCGAAATTGGTACTCCAACTATATGACACCATAGCCAATCTAGACTCTATGGAGTCTTTATATGGTAGAGGGATCTAGAAAAGATCACATTTACAAAGAAACTCGAGAGCGTTTAACCGCCGGCGCTCATCAGCATGTGTAGGGTATATATTTCAAGAAATTTTAGTGTTTATATTTCAATGGCCGACTACTGTAGTTGCAGACATTACAATCTTGCACGTATGCACAGCGTTACTGCCAATTACACTTGCGCCTATGCGCACTTAAAGCCACAGTGGGTAATTAAAGCACAGAAGTGTGGTAAACAACAACAACAACGAAAATAAGAAGACAACACGTCTACCTCAATTATGTAGACAGTGTGGCTATTGTCTTACACACTTAACAATTTTGTTATATTCACGTGTGAGTTTGTGTGTGTGTGCGTGTGAGTACTGTCTGCATATATGTGTCTAGTAGCCTAATCAAGTCAACGCCGCTGCTGTCGCAACACCAGCAATATCATAGCCGCTGCGCTCTGCAGCAACAACAATAATAATAACAACAAAAACAGCGTAACAGCTTCTCCATTATTATGAGCATATGTCCCAAAAGCAAAAACAAAAAAAATAAAATAATTTTCATTGGTTTTCTTGATTACAATGTACTTTACCGGCGAAGAAGGGMGACATGCGACTTCTGTGGATCCATAATGAAATTAATGCCACAGACAATACACAATATGCACGAATGTWGTGAGGCGGTAGAGAGATGAGTGAGCGGACATATGGGTGACAATTGAATTGAATGAGTGACGCTCAGCGAGAGCTAATAAGCGTTGAGCGTGGGCAACGGCTGAGGGTGTGCGGTGGCGTATGAGTWACATTACGAATTTACTGGAGCACAACGAAGCAAGTGCATTAAATACATTGATATTGTATGTAAATGTATGTATATGTATACGTACATATAAACATGTATATATGTGTGTTATATTGTCCGCCTCCCTCTCCGTCACGTCGCCGTCGCACTCCAACGAGGTGTAATTAGTTTCAGTTCATTCTGTGAAATGTGTCAATTGCATTTGGAGACGCAATTACGAGGTAGGCGCGCATGACGCACACAGCTTGGAGGCGTTGCGACAGCGGGGTGGGAAAGTATAATCACTTATTTGCGCACTACCGTGTGGCCTGAGGGGCCAGAGCAGACGTTGTATGACAGGCGTAGGTGGCCGACGGTTATTTTTGGTGTTGGTGATGGTGGGCAGTCTATTGCTGGGCCATGTCATGCGTTCAATGGCTAATGCAACTGCTGCGCTTGTCATGCCTTGTCTTGGCCGATGTGCATGGGCACGTGACTGCAAGTGAGTGGGTGCATTGAGYGCATTGGAAAGCAAGCAAAAGAAAACACATACAAAATAGGTGGAAAATGGCTAGTGTTCTGAAGCTGAAGCTCTTTAAGATGCACTTTGCAACAGAGTGGCCACCTGCAAAAACTTACGAAAATAAATTCCAAAAACCGCTTGTGTAAGTCTTATGAAATACATTTGCTACGTATTGCACTAGACATAAGTTCGAATAGCGTTGCCACGGTTAGTTTAAAGACAGAAATAAACTAAAATTAAATTTAAATTTGRAAAATTTGCGAAAAAACGTGAAAAGTATAAGAGAGTACTCCGTAATTGTAATTAAACATAATTTAAACATATATTTTGACAGAGTTGCCACCTATAAACAATAAAATCACGCYGAATATTATGCTAGAAGTAAGCCATGTGAATAAGGCGGTAACGAAAACTAAATTTAAGCGTTTAATTTGTTCATTACTAGAACCGAGTTGCCAACGCTTGATAAAGTTAAAATTCGGAAAAATGCTCGCCCAACTTAAGCAGTTTAAGAAAGAAGTAGGAAAAAGCATTTAAAATATGTGTATAATATGTGTACAATGTATAACAGAGTTGCCATATTTATGTACCGAAAAGATAACCAAAATTAATATAATGAAAAATATGTACTAATATGTGATATTTGCTTTAAAAGATAAATTAAAATCAAATAAAATTTAATATGAATAAAATTTATTCGAAACAAATCTTTACTTTGGATACATTTTGAAACGGAGTTGCCAACTATCGAACAAATTAAGTTCCAAAGTTAGAACCTATACTGTATAAATTAAAACAAAAATTGCGTGTTTGCAATTTAGAACACTTGCTGCGATAATACTTTGAATTTAAATTTTTTTCAGAGCTGCCACCTGCCGAAAAATGAAAACTAAAAACAATATTAAAAAATATATGTATGTGCTCGCAATTGAAAACATTTATTGTGAAAATATTTAGAATTTTAACCTTCTTTGAAACAGAGTTGCCACTTATCAAAAAATTAAAATTGCAAAAAAATATTTAAAAATATACATACACATGCGAGCATTGAAATAGTAGTGCCTATTGGCCAAGAGAGTTTTGCTTTACATTTTGTTTCTTTTATTATATTGCCGTCGATCATTACTTTAGTTATATTCTCTRAAGTATAACGGTCCTGTTATATACAACAATAAGTGTGAATTACTTACCGTTACCAATTTTATTGGRATAAATGTTTTTATGAGCGAGCAATAGAATAGTAGTGAACAATGAGCTGATTGCAAAGAGATAATTTTTCATAAAAACAATTTAATTTTATCAAACAAAAAGTAAGTTTCCAGATCCTTTATTAATTATTCAATGCAGAAAGCAAAAAAAAAGAAATAGATATGACTTTGCACTTTTTTGTTGGGCGGCGGGAAGAACTGCAGTGACGAAAAACGATAATGTATGCAATCTTTCATAAACAACGGTAAATTCTACAAGGGAGTGAAAAGAATTGTAGGGTGTTAAGCCACAACGACTCACAATGACATTATTTATAAAACAAAGACGAAAAGAGGGGCGCAATATGGATTCTTTCCGAGAATTTTACACCAATAGTTGTAAGATGTGGCAAGACTCGACCTAGAATGTCAGCTATGGAGATTCGGAATGAACTGCACCTGGCCTGCGGTGTTCATACAGTGAGAAGACCTCTACATGAACATAATTTATATGTCCGCAGTCCTTGATAAGTACCGTTATTAAAAAAAATCATTTAGCAAGTTGTCTTAAATTTGATAAAGGACCGATTGAGAATTTGCCGATTGAGAAATGGCGCAACATCTTGTAGACAGACGTGTCGAAAGTTATTCTGTATGGCGGTAAAGGGTCCCGTCAGTATCTAAGACACTCCCCTGATAGAGAGTACGACCCCAGATTCAGCACAAAAACTATGAAGCTTGGCGGTTTAAATTTCATGGTTTGGAGTGTTTTTCTCACAGGCCCAATTTTTTTGTGCAGTCCCAATTCACCAGATTACTAGCATAACGGACCGACACAAATTCGTGGATATAATGTAGTATATTATGATACCATTTGCTGAAGAGGGCATCCTGCTGAAAAGGATATTTCAGCAGAATAATGACCCGAAGCATACCAGTAGGGCGACAAAGGAGTGGTTTCGGGTCAATGGAATTCAGGTCGTGGATTGGCCAGCACAATCCCCTGAYCTCAATCCCATTGAAAACCTTTGGGCAGACGTTAAGAAAGCCGTATGGAATGACAAACTCAAAAACAACAATGAGTTGTGGACCGTAGTGCAGCAAGTATGGCAGAACATACCACTAAAAAGATGCCAGAGTCTCGTAGATTCTATGAAGAGGCGTTGTATTGCTGTTATTAAAAATCATGGCCATGCTACCAAGTACTAATACCTCGTACAGACGGAACTTCCAAAAACCCTTCAGTTTAAAAAAAAAATTTTATTACTTTACTACAATTTTACTGCTCCCATCAAATTTCATATACAAATTAAAATATTTTTATTAATAAACGTAGCCAGGGAAATATGATAAGCTTTTTCATTTCATTTGATGTTAAAATTGTTCAGAATTTTGTATAACTCACAAGTATGTGAAACTCTAACACCCACTACTATTTCACTGCTCGCAGCTGTATGTACATAGATATGTATATGCTTTCAATTAAAAACTGTTTTGCGAAAATAATTATAATTTTAAGCTTCGTTTGGAACCGAGCTGCCACCTAACAAACAAAGTGGAAAACCAAAACAAAAGTACCTATTACTTGGGAATTGAAAACTACGCTTATACAAAAATAATGTTAAACAAAGAAATTACAAATTTTTGAAAAGTTCTGAATTTTTAGAATTTCGATAAAAAAATACCGCAAGTTTTTTTTTTAAGAATAAATTATTTTGTTGTTTAAAAATTATTATCAGTATATATTTCAAAATAAAAAACAAAATAAACTTTCGAAATTAAATGTCTCGTTAAAGTATTTTAAACATAACAAATAAAGAGAAGGTGCCACCTGTCAGAAAGCGAAAACTATAAAAACTATTACGAAATATATGTATGTATGTACCAACAATTTAGAAACATTTTTATTTTTTTTCGAAAAAATTCAAATATTAACCCTGTTTTGGAAATAGAGTTGCCAACTGTCAAACTGTCAAAAACGTTATCAAAAACATTACGAAATAGATATGCTCGCAAGTAAAAGCATTTGATGCGAAAATATATTTAATTTTTAACTTTTTCGAAACAGAGATGGCACCTAACAAAAGAAGTAAAAATTACGTAGGCGGTAGTAAAGTCACAAGGTAAAAACAAAGTGAAAGTTACATAATTTATATAAAATTAATTTTAAACAGAGAAGTTCAAGCCTTTTGGAAAAGTTCTGTTTGTTTTTTTAATAGAATATTATTTTCTTTTTCAAAAAATAGTTTTCAGTATATTTATATTTCGAAAAAACAAAAAAATTTTAAGCTAAATGTGTAAAATTCTTTTTAATAAAAATTTCTATTCGATTTTTTTTTTTTATAAATTTTAAATTATGCATTAACATGCCATAGTTTACACCATTTCTGCAGATAGCATGACTTTCTAATCAAGATCTAYTTCGTACATAGCAYATACCGTTAGTTTCACATTCTACTGTATTGACGTCAAAGCACAAAAGGGTTATGCGAGATTTTATCATGTTCGTAACGGCACTGTTTTTTTAATATTAATACAACTATTTTTAATTTAGTACTAATTTTCCAGACCCGGAAATGCTGATAATCAGCAAATTGGCTGTCTGAGTGCCGCAACAGTTATGAAAATCGATGATTTCACGCCAAATGCCAAGAGGCCGTATGTGGGTCAAAGACAACGATTGTTTGTCTAAATGTCAACTAAATACCGTTACTGGATAAATCGTCAATTTAACTATTTCAAAGTTGCTTAGCAAATATGCTCATCGCTGGTGTGTACACAGTGGCACACAAAAGTGTTGACAAATTGCGTAGAGTGTGCAGCTTCGAATTGGACAGTGCGCTACTTTGATAGATGTAGGAATGTAAATAAGAGTATGTTTTATGTAGAAATGGATGCTTGAACTAAAAAAAGGGTTTACGTGATAACATTAACGTTCAACGGAAAAAACTTTATTTTTAAATAGTCTCATCACGTGAGCTAAATAAATTCACTKTATATGAAGCGTACAGTTCAAAAATTTCTAGGAAATGCATTTCTTTAGAGATTCCAAAGAATAATTATGTCGAGCAATCTCTATACATTTATATAATATACGACACTCGAATTGCAGGCTTTTAGTTATATAAAATTTTAATTGTGGGGTTTTCACTGACATTTGTTAAAAACAAAATATAATTAAATTACTTTGACACAAACAAAATCTACTTTATGCACACTGCAGCACTATTAGTTCACCTTTTCTACTTATACAACTATTTGCTAACACATAGCTTTGGTGCAAACTAGTTACACACTAAMTACAAACTAGTTCAGAAAAGACTATTTTGAACATTATAGGCAAATTAGTCCCTCAGTTTTTCCGAYATCGCTCAGAAATTTTACACCCATCCTTTTTTCTCCATGAAACTGCTYMTTTGTTGGAACCGCTTGTATCGTACCACTATAGCATATAGCAGTCATATAAACTGAACGAWCGGAATAAAGTGTTTGTATGGAAAACTTTTTTATTATACAAGTTATCTTCACGAAACTTGGCAAGGGTTATTGCCTAAAGCAACGGTGCAATTTCTAAAGAAATTGTTCAGATCGGATGAGTATTTCGTATAGCTGCCATACAAACTTAAAGATTGGAATCAAGTGCTTGTATGGGAAACTTCTCATTTGATGAGATATCTGCACAAAATTTAGCATGAACTATTTTCTAAGTTAATAATGTGATATCCGAAAAACAAAATTCAGATCGAACCATCATAGCATAAAGCTGCCATAGAAACTGAAATCACGATCAAGTTCTTTTAAGGAAATTTTTGTATGTATTTGTGAAAGATATTTTACCTTCTAACAACTGAAATTTACGCTTTTTCTTATATTTAAATAAACTCTTAAAAATAAAATTTTTTCCCAAAAAATACTTATTACAAAGTGAACTAGTTCAAAAACCAGACAGCAACTAGTTCCAAAGTAATGTATTAAAATATGCATTCCTGAGCTAAGAAATGCTGAATTTTAATATACAACTAATAAAATAAAAAATATTTTAAATAAATAAAGCGTTTTGGCGCACTTGATTGAAGTACCTTGCACCTTGTATACATRTTCGCTTTAAAAAAGTTAATTTTCAACAAAGAAACGTGGAAAAGTGCTTAATTATATTATTCTTGCAATTGTACCTAACTACTTAAATTAATTTAAGAAAACTAGCAGTTAAAAACAAACTAGTCACAAACTAGTTACTCAAGTAACTAGTTGCCATTTTGTTTAAAAAATCATGCATTCCAGCACGAAAAAGTGAAAAAAAGCAATTGCAAACACTTTTTTTATCAAATGTGCATTTTTTTCSATTATAAGTACAGTCCACGCTACTAGACAGCGTGCAGTAGCTGCAACATATCGTTTAATTAGCACGTTCACGCCTCTTTTGCGCTGTCTTTATAATTGCTTTTGATAGCAAACAATGTTTTCTGCTCATTTGCTCGGGTTTTCCGTTTTGATGGYATTTCTCGCTGCTCTTTCAACGATTTGCTGTGCCATTTGACGACATAGAACGCTGATTTGCGAAAGTCAGGAGACAGTCAATTGCAATTTGCTTTGCCATTTTCATTTCGAATTGCACATATCTACACATGTTTATACTTAAAAATGCTCTCACTTATATACATATAAGTGATTGCATTTGATTTTTTTAGCAGCCCATTCGCTGCACTTTAGAGCCTTYGCATTGCCGGCAGCCCGTTTATTTCCGATTAATTTGCGTAATTTATTGATTTCAAATTAGCTGCTTGAGGTCAAGTGCAGTAGAAAAGGAAAA
>NW_017535852.1:2102026-2107376 GCF_001853355.1 Bactrocera latifrons | reverse complement strand
TATGACAGCTATATGCTACAGTGTTCCGATCTAAACAATATATTCGTAGATTGTAGCCACGTCTGAGATAATAAGCTGTACCAAATTTTGTCACGGTACCTTGTCAAATAAAAAAGTTTTCCATACAAGGACTTCATTTTGATAGTTCAGTTTGTTTGGCAGCTATATGCTAGAGTGGGCCGATATGCACAATTTCTTTATCGATTATAGGGATGCCTCTGGTTATAATCTGTGCCAAATTTCGTGAAGATATCTTGTCCAATAAAGAAGTTTTTATTACAATGGCTTGCGTTAGTTGTCCGATCTGAAAAATTTCTTCGGAGATTATGGCGACGACTGAGACAATAATCCGTACCAAATTTTGTGATGATGCCTTGACTAACAAAAAAAGTTTTCCATACAAAAACTTGAGCTGGATCGGCTGGTTTGTATGGCAGCTATATGCTATAGTGGTCCGATATCGACAATTCCGACAAATGAGCAGCTACTTAGCGAGCAAAAGACATATGCAAGATTTSAGATCGATATCTCAAAAWATGAGTTACTATTCGCGTATATACGGACAAACGGACATGGCTAAATCAACACAGCTCACCGTAATCATTAATATACATATTTTATAGGTTCCCCGACGCTCTCTTGTGGGTGTTACAACCTTAAAAAACACTGTTCAAAATAGCAGTACTAATAATGGTAATGCCACAATTGAACCCTCGCACTTACTTATAAAAGTATGTATACATGTATGTATGTATATGTTCGCATTAAGTTTTCCCAACTCTTCTCTCAAAGAAAGTGCGTTCTCACACAAAAAAGTAAATAMAAATAATAATATGGCAAACAAATCCACTCAAATACCGTTGCCGCCAGCACTGCTACCCTCTCTTCACCCTCAAAAGCTAACGCTCTGTTCCGACACATGGTTCGTATGCACATCGAACTAGCGCGAGGTTACTCGTGTATTCAACCGGCATAGTGGACTTTTTGTTGTTGTTTCTTATTTTATTTATTATTGGTTTGAGGCCAAAGTACCATATGTTGGCGAAATTGCTTATTTGCAGAATATTTCGAAGAGCATTAAGAGCCAAGTGCAACAACAACGACAACGAGTCAAATAGAATTGATAATGTTATGTGTGTAGAGAAACATAGCATAGAAATAAGCTTTTATGTATCCAAGAAACGGACAAAAAAAAAGCAAATAAATTGGGTGATAACAAATCATTGGTATTTAAGCTGTCTTAAATAAATGCAAACTGGTGTATTATAAAAGCAACAACAAACAGGAAGTGATAAAAGTAAATAAGACAAACGCACAAAAACAACAAAGCATGTTCCCTGACGGAAGTTACGTATACGCYATGTCGGATATGCTAACWCAACTGTTGGAGAGTTATAGCCGAGCCGCTGGCAAATATTTTTGAGCAATTCTCTAGAAAAATCTAAAACTCTTACTTCCAGATAGCTGCCAGGGAATAGTTAAAAAAGCAAAYAATTATTTTCGTCAATTATTTTGATCGCTTAAAATAGCCGTTTATCTGTGCTCGCTAGTCGTCGAATTGTTCAAAATTTCGAGCGCACATTTTTTGCCAATTAGGAAAAGAATCGCTAGAAGTAATTAATATATTGCTGCCGCTTAGGCAAGTGTCTCTGAAGACCGCAATTTATCGATTCTAAGACGTTCTCGAGAATTGGAACTGCCCCAAACCACAGCCTGACGGATTTTGAGAAAGGATTTGGGCTTGCACCCGTATAAAAGTGTTCTCACTTAAGAACTAAAACCATTAGACCAGCGTCAATGACGTGAAATTGCTGATTCGGAAACAACTTGGARACGATGACGATTTCTTTTAAGAAAATTATCTTTTCCGTTGAGGCTGACTTTCATCTGAGTGGTGCGGCAATTAGACAAAACTGTCAACACTGGTGCGAARAAATTCCACAAGTTACTCATCAACAACCATTAAATTCACCTAAATTACAGTTTGTGTAGTTTTTGGTTTCGTGGAAGCATCGTGGTCTCGTGGAAGCATCGTTCCTTTCTGAATGATTGTCAGAAAGGTTTGGAAATTCGATTATTTCAGAAATTGTGACATTGAATAGCCTCCAAGAAGTTATGATTTAACACCATTAGACTACATATTGTGGGGTTATTTGAAGTCATCGGTCTTAAGAAATAAACCTCTTCTCCTCTACTCTTTTCAAGCCGTAGAAGTCAATAATGCACGTGCTATTCCCCCGGGTAAATGATATTTCAAAAAAACAAAAACAAACAAAAAAAAATGAATTATTTTCAAAAAGAGTACCGCAAACAGGTCTCTTTGGATATAGTTGAACGTGTAAATTCCGATCCCACAATTTTTTTTTTTATGAGTTTGACATGCAAAACAAATCAACAATCATCGGAATGGAGGGGAAAAAAATGAGCCGAAACCGTTCAGAAACACTCAATGTTCATTGTTTTCTTTTGATATTCGCGGTTTGGTGTATCATGAATTTATTGCGGAGGAACAGTCGATCAATAAAGAGTTGTATTTGACTGTTTGGGTGAGAACATCCGGAATTGTGGCAAAATAAATATTGATGAATAATTAAATATTTTCCTGGTACTTTTGATACTGTCACAAATGACTAGATTTGGTCGAAAAGGTGCTCGAAGATTGGATTCATCGAATTCGTGTCTGCAAAAGAGCTGTGGGGGCCATTTAAATGTTGCAGAACTTAATTACATTTGTCGATTGTACTTGAAATTAAATAAAAAACATTTTTGAAAAAATCATATCACTCTTATTGGAGACCCCTACATATATAATTTATATAGAAAAATGTTCGGTAAATTACCTGTGCATAGTGGGTGGTAAACCAAGTTCCCGGTATCATAGGTGCGTTTTCGTTGGCTGCAGCACACGTTGATATGGTTGTTGTTATAACAAGCAAACTGTTGCTATGTTATAGTTATTTGTTCTTGTTGTTGTTGTTGTTGTTGTTGTCAACAAGCGCTATTGCAACTGCAAACGCTTCAAAGCACAAACTTTTTTCGTTTTTTGTTTGTTGTTGGCTTCGTATATAACTGGTATGCCGAAAAATCGCTAATGGCTAAGTTTGTAACGGTAACGTTGGTGGGGGCGCTTTTCAACACTATAACTGTCTRTTTCTATAGGTATGTTTGTAGGTATGCGTTTTGTTTGGAATTTTTTCTTGTTCAACACGAAAATTATACACACACACACGCACGCGAGCGCGCCTATGGTATGYACAACAACACGAAAGTTAATTAAGTGCAACACTGTTGGTTTGTTTGTTTGTTTGCTTTGGCGGCGCAGCGCTTTTGGTAAGCGTTGGCTTGGCTGGTGGCTGGTGGCGCAATGACGGTGTTTCTGTTGGCGCGCTGGCTGATAGACTGATTGGCTGACTGATGGACTGATTGACTCTTAGACTGTTGGACTGTCTGTTGTGCGTCGTGCGGGTGTTGTAGCGTCAATTGCGCTTGTGGCAAGCAGCGAAGAATTCGATTTCGTCGGCAAATCAACGAACCGTTTGAGCGCTTTCAGCGTTTGTTGCTGTTGTTGTTAATGTTTTCAGTTATTGGCTGCTGGCACTTTTGCGGTACTCTCTCGTGGGCGCCAGAAAATTCTTTCTTTCTTTTTTTTTTTTTGTGGTTTTTATTTGTTGTTGTTATTGTTTTTTATTGTTGCTTTAGTCGCTTTCGCTCGCTAACTTGCTTGTCACTGTTTTGCTAGTTTTTCTCTTTTGATTGGTTTGCACTTTTTGTATACCTTGCGGCTGGCTCGCTGTCGGCTGCTGTTGGCTTTTATTTCCGACTTGAATATATTTTTTCTTTTTCTTGTAATTGCCCTTTTACTGCTCGCTGACACCTTAACTTGGTCAATGTTAATTCTGTTTGTGATTTCTTTTCTACTGCTGACTGACTCTTCGTTTTAATTTTCACAATTATTTGCTGCGGTCTTTRTCACTTGCATTTATTTTGCAATCTTACTTTAACTTTTTATTGAGTTTATTTTGTAAAAATTTCTGATMCTGTTGTTGTTATGTTTACAAAGTTTTTAAATTGCTTAGGCTCTGAAATATGTTTTGTTTTTATAAAATTGATATTTTTTTCTGAATTAATATTATTACTTTTGATTATATTTCTTTAATTATTATATCTTTTTTCTTTATTAATATTTGTTATTAAATGTTAATTGTTACTAAATTACTGTTTTTATCAAATTTTTTATTTTTTGATTTATTTTTTATTTTTGTTGATTTTATTGATTTTTTTCGTAGCCAACTTCRCACTTCAGGAGTTAAATGGGTTTACGGGTTTCAAAAAATCGATTTTTTCTATTATATTATTAAATCCCACAACATCTCCAGAATATTATCCCATTTTCAAGATGATCCGAGTAATAGTTTCGGCGATACAGCCTTGAGAACTTGGGCACTCGAGGCTGAAAACCGATTTAAAAAATCTACTTTTTTTTATTATTTTTTTAAATTCTACAACATCTCTAGAATATTGTTCTAAATTCTCAAGTTGACCTGAGAAATAGTTTTAAAGTCGGTTGGTATGATTTCTCGAGAACTACTCGACAGATCTTCATGAAATTTTGCACAGGTCCTTGAAATACCTTTCTTAAAGACTTGGACGAAGGATTATTTTTTCGATGACAACTATTTGAAAACAAAAAATGTCGCGAAATTTTCATTGAAAATCGTTTTTGTTTTTTTTGTTTTTAAATATCTGTATCCGATGGAAAATAAGGTGACCAAAATTACCTTTTATGATCGGCTGGAGCGCCATTATAACAACTTCCACCGCCATCATGTCAAAATTGAAGTGTGTTTGGCGACTTTAACGTCAGGGTGGACAAAAAAAAGCATCCTTGGTACAACACTCGGAATAACAGCCTGCATGATGAAACATCCCCAAATGGGTTGAGGCTGATCGACTTCACAAGGGCCCGAAATATGGTTGTCTGTAGGACTAGATTCCATCTGTCTCTGGATCAAATAGTTACCAAGGAGATCGATTATGTTGTGATAGATGGAAGACACATCTCTAGCGTTTTAAACGTGTGAACACTATGAGGTCCTAACATCGACTCAGACCACAAACTTGTTGCAGCGAAGATACGCACTCGCCTCTGTACAGCAAAGCACGACTGTCAACACCGACAAACTTTTGTCAAAGTCGTTTTCCCGCCCCTTTCCCACTAATAAGCTGTATACTTGGCRAAATCGTCGACATCGGACCACTATAGCATATAGCTGCTATACAAACTGAAGTCCTTGTATGGAAAATTATTTTATCTGTCAAACTATCTTCACAAAATTTTACACAAACTATT
>NW_017535852.1:2098977-2101316 GCF_001853355.1 Bactrocera latifrons | reverse complement strand
TAATTAATTTATTTTTTAGTTTTATTGTAGTTATTTTTTTACACTATTTTTTTTATAATTTCTTCCTGTTCCTGTTACATTTCGTTTTCACAATCATCAATCGTAACACCGCTCTGCTACAAAATGCATCTGCTTTTATGCGTGCTATGTTGTTGTTATTGTGTTGTAAGAAGAAAATCATAATGTCTCAAGCAGCCAACCACAAACCACACACAAACACATWCTCGCTCCGCATGTCTCGAATTTTCATTTAGCCAACATATGTTTGCCAAATATGCTTGCCGCCTCGGCTGTTTGGCTCTTCGGCTACTCGGCGGCTGTGTTGTCAAGCGCTTTCGCATTAAGCACACTTGTAACTTTTACAGCAAAAAGCAAAAGCAAAAACAAACAAATAGAATATCTCGAAATTATGCGACAATAAGTTTTGAAAGTGTCGAGAGGGAAAAGTGGCATCGAATAATTATAAGCACTCACACACACGACCCCCATACGAAGCATATTTGTGTCGTCGTGTGCGTCTCAAGTGGCGAAAAATAAGATGAAAGCGCCACGAAAATGTATAATTAGTTTAACAATTAGATAATTATGCGCAAATGCGTTAATTTCCCGCAAATAAGTGCTGGACGTGGCTGGAGTTCTTGATGACTGCAAATTTTGTTTGATGGCACGTCGATATTTTTCGAAAAAAAATGGAGTATTTAAAGACAAATATGGGATTTAAAGCACCTTTACAAATATTGCGCAGAAACTGTGTTGGCAATATAGTGTTAAGTGCTTCTCTTTAAGTTATGTTAAGGTAGGTGTCTACGGTAAGTGTTTGGGTATGTGTCTAAAATTTATAGCATAAAACTGAAATTTAATATCACAAACTTCATTATGACCTAACTTTTGAAATAAGTTAAGCCTTTCCCTACTATACCATGTCGTGTGTTTTCTCGAGGATAGGTGGGTGTCTATGATAAGTGATTGGGTATGTGTCTAAGTTGCATATATGATATGACCTTACTATGGTAGGCTTTTAGAAGACACTTTCTTAAAAAAACATGCATTGCAAGATTCCTAAAAGGAAAAGGGTATAATGGAGATTCTGGAGATTATGTAGGTTATTTGAGGCTTTTTTAGAAAGCTCGAACCGTTTTTATCAAAMTTGTTTTACTTGGTGTAGATATTGTGAGAATGCTTTAAGAAAACATAAAGAAATATATTCCTTAATGCTTTCGAGAAAATGTGTTCCATACTAACTGGCACAGTAAATTTAGAGAGAAAGACAATGACAAAGGCAAGGATAAAGTACAAAAATTATGGTGGTTATTTGAGGCTTAATTAGAGGCCTCTTAAGAAAGATCTATTCACTTGATCATATTTGAAGCGCAAGTTCGAAAATCTTTATATTAAATATATGAGGGCTAAAGGAAGTATTGACGCCGCCCATTTTTAGCACATAGACATACTTCTAACAGGAGAGGATTTTCTTAGAATTTCAATTATACATCTCGACTGATACTTGTCGACTTATTAAATATAAATTCATAATAAAGAATATTTGCCTCAATCCAAACTATATCCTCTCTCAACCACCTACTTCACATCCAACAACAAATTAATAAATCAATTAAATGCAAAAATATTGCATAAAAAACCAAGAGTAAAAAAATGTCATGAAACTTCGTACTATTTCTCAATATAACATACAAGTGTAGCTCTGTCTGTGCAGTGCCCCACTGTGCTATGAGTATTCGAGAAAGTTCGTGGCAATGTACTCATTTTGTTGGCTGGCAACAGCACCCCTGCCACAGCGTTAAACTATATGTATGTATATATGATATACATGATGGCAGCAGTCCACCCAGTCGGGCACCCAGTCAAGCCGGCAACAGCAGCAGCAACAATTGGAGCACTTCGTGTTGCCAGCCGCTGTCACTTGCCGGCGCTTTTGTGTTGCCGCGACGGGACGCGCCGAACCGCACCGCRCCAAATAAGTACATGTGCAGTTATGGATGTTGTGTGAACACACACACACCCGCACATGTGCATATGTATGAAGTATGTGTGTAAAAGCAACGCCATATGTGGGTCAATGTACGATAGGCAAAGTGTTTCCAAAAAATCAACAACAATAAAAAGGCAAAAAACAAATGCAGAATAAATGAAAGGCGAAAATTTTGAACAGAAATTGATCGATTTTTGCTTGCTTTCTTTCGTTTCTTGGTTTCGACAAACAAATATTTAAGTTTGCAATCGGGTGAGGTAAGAATGTTGCGTGAAAAATTAATTCACCGAAAGTATTTCTTTAAGCAACTTTTTGGAAGTTATTTTATGAATAGTAATATTATTAATTA
>NW_017535852.1:2084662-2098384 GCF_001853355.1 Bactrocera latifrons | reverse complement strand
AATTTATTTATCTTTTTTCATATTTTTTTAATTTTTATTTTATTAATTTGATTTAATTCTTTTTATTTTTCATACTTTTAATTTTTTTTAGTTATACATTTCACAAGTTTTTACCTTTTTCTTGCGCAAATCATGTTTTAAAAAATTCGTGCAAAATTTTTAATTGGAATTTATTTGCGAAATTCACCCAAATTGCAGCGATTGGTTACGTATAGTCTACAGCTATCAATATTACATACATACAGACAGTCATTTAAGTTTATAATTTTACAACCGTCATTTCGTCGTGTTGTAGTTATTGGCGCGCGTGTTATTCGCTATTTAGCTACAAAGATAGTTGCCACAACACGCCGATTGCAATTGCGATTGATCAGAGCGACGCTTAGATTCTTCAAAATTTTTTCACCTCTTACAAAATATGTCTATATACAATACAGGCAAGTATATGCATGTACCTAACAAAAACATAAATTTTTTGTTTTCCACCAATTTTCTTTTTTGTGAAATCATTCAGGAATCGCGTGTTGCCGCAAAGGTAGTAAAAAGTAGTAATAGAAAAAATTTAGGTGGTTTACAGATATGTGGTATACATATATATTTGGTATATACGTTACCGATATGCGCTTAATTTAAAATTAAAAAAACAAAAAAAAAAAAAAACAAAAAAAAACCCAATTGAAAAGGCTAAATATGGCAAATCAAATATCTTTATTCTGATTATTTTGTATGGCAGTTATAAACTATAGTGGTGCGATTCGAATATTTTCTTCACAAATTGTAACCATGACTTCGGCAATAATCCACTCCAAATTTCGTGAAGATATCTTGGCAAATAAAAATGTGTTTCATACATGGACTTGAAGTCAGTTTGAGTGGCAGCTATATTCTATAGTTGTCAAATCTCAACAATTTCTACGGAGTTTATAGCGATGCCTTAGAAAATTATCTGTACCAAATTTCGTGAAGATTTCTTGGACAATAAAACTGTGTTTAAGTTATCGATAAATACAAATAATGAAACTAACTTAAAGATAATGCGAATAGCTTCCCGAAAACGTAGTGAAACATATCAATGTGTATTTTCAAAAGGGAAAAAACTCGTATTTAAATTAATCAATACCGATAACAGTTTTCGATAAAAAGTTATCGATTGTTCACAAAATATTAACAAAAAATTACAATATTTCAAATAATGGAATATTTCAATTAAAAAGCTTTAAGAAACACTTAAAAAAAATTTATGCTTTTCAATAAAATAATTTTGAAGCTTAAAATAGGCGCTATATTCAACTGCGTATTTATAATCATCGAAAATCTTGAATTTGGTAATTCGTGTTGAGTTATCGATAAAAACACAATACAAACGCAAATACAAATTTCGATAACTCTCCATATTTTATATAAACGTATTGAAGACGTTTGAATAAACTTAAATCCAAATTAGATAGTTTCGGTATATTGAAAATTTAACTTTCGATTACACTATAAATCTCACTTTCAATAAAATTAGCGATAACTTTAAATTATAACATTTTCTTAATTAAATTTGAAATAAATATTTGATAAATTTAATTACCGACAAATTTCCCTTTCAATAAAATTATCGATAACTTCGATATTTCATATCAAAATATCGATAAGGTTTGAATAAACTTTACTCCAAATTAGATAAAGTTCTTCTCTATATAACGGAAATTTAATTTTCGATTACACTGCAAATTTGAATTTCAATAAAATTATCGATTACTTCCACAAACTTCAATAAAACTTTCGATAACTTTAGTTTCAAAATATCAACTTAAATTATATTGTAAATTTAGTTATCGATAATTGTATAACTATTTTTTTATTTATTTATTTAAAAGAGAACTAATTATAAATAATTAATCCACTTGTAAGAATCATTCTATACCAAAAATTTTTCAATAAAAATGTAATCGATGCTCGATAGCTGTCAATACTTCATATATAAATATCGGTATTAAGTCAATCTAAATTAGTTAAGGTTAATATATAGTGAATCTATAACTATCGATTACTTCACAAATTCTCATTTCAATTATCCTATCGATAATTTTAAATACAACTGTCTACTTGATTACAACTGTCAGTACTTCATTTATAAGTAACTATAACCTTTAATTAAATAGTGAAACATTATCAATTATTAGACAAATTTCAATTGAATTATCGATAACTTTAAATACAACTGTCTGCTTGATTAATACACAAATTTCAATTAAATTAGCGATAACTTTAAATACAACTGTATGCTGAATTTTATTAAATGAATTTACATTATAAATATATTTATATCGATAACTGGATGATTAATTTTATATCAAATTATCGATAACAAAAAATCGCCGACCAACTTCTAAATTACAATAATATTGTAGTCTCTACGAAGCTCTATGAAATTATCGATATAATACTGTAGTGTCTACAAGAGTCTTTTTCGAGATATGTTACTATAACTTCGATTTATTAATTTTTTTTTTTCAAAATTAATCGATATATTTCCTTTGGGTAAAAAATAATTTTTTAATTAGCAGTAAATTTTTCAACAAGGATTGAGCATACAGTGGCACATCTTAAGTAAAAAACTCAAAGAAATATAACGAAAAAAACTAAATAAAAATTTAAAATTTCAGAACTTTCAATATAAAAAATTAAATTTTCAACACGATTTGAAATTTTTTTACTCAAAAAATCGCTACTAATAATAATAATATTTAAGCATTTTTGAGCAATGTATCCGCAAAATGTTGACTTGTTTCAAGTATCGAAGTTTCACTGTACATAAGTATTACGCTCGCATGTAAAAGTTCTAAATAGTYAGCGGAAAGGTGTAAAACACACACACAATAAAATTGCTATAGGTGTAATAAAATAGCATAAATATACAAAAACAGCAATAACAACAACAACATATTGCAAGCGCCAAAGCGAATACAATTAACGCGCTAGCTTAGTGTGTGAGCTACTGGCGTTGAGGAGAGGGGAAATGAGCGTAAGGTGGCAGTTGTTGGTGTTGCAATGCATTTTCAGCACAAATTTTGTGATTTATATGTAACAAATAGTTTGCCACTTTCAATTAGCCACAGTCAATCCGCTGTTGCTTCTTCTTTTTCTTCTACTGGCTTTACTACATCACGCTTTCCCTACTCTCCCCCCCCCCCTCTCTCTCTCATTCGCTCGGGTACGCTGTTGCTCGCTTTGGCAATAATCAATGCACGGCAAGCCACAGCTGACACAATTTCCTCTTTTACCGTTACTTTTTCGATTTTATTTCAAGTGATTTCGTATGTTTTATGGTAGTTTTTATTAATATTTATAAGTATTATATTTGTTGAACACATTTCAATACAAAAAAAATGTTCATACTTTTTTTGCAACACGATGGCAACGCTTTTGCTGCGTGAACTCTATTTTGCGCTGCGCGTGAACTGCCACAAATGCTTTGAAAACGTTTTTGAAAATATTCGATTTACTTTGTTATATAAAATTTCAAAACATATGTGGATTATAGCAGATAACACATTGAAACAATTGTTACATTAATGCGGAGCGTTAGTTTGGAGACACTTTTGGACGCGGTCACATTTACTGAACGACTACAACTGGTCGATGAGACTGCGGCACAATGAAGCTCCACGACAGAGCACACTGCTCTAGTGCGCTGTAGCCAAAGCAAAAAACAACAAAAAAAAAAAACACAAACCCAACAACAACAAAAATCGAAAAGCTAACAGCAACAAAACTCAAGCAACAACAATTAAAACATAAGAAACAACAACAATAACAGCAACAATTTCCAAGAACAACAGCAAAAATACGCAAATACAATAAMAACAACAACAACCAGCCGTACTCGTATCGAAACGGCTATGACTATGTGTCTATGGCGTTCACGGCAACGGCACACCACACGAACCTATCGCCAGCAGCTGCGACGAAAATCACCAACAATAAAAACAACAAATCTATTTAATACTACTTTTATTTGGTTATTTTATTGTGAACGAGCATTATCTCTGTGCAGAAAACGTAGCGCAGATTGAGTGCACCCAACTAACTAACTAACCTAGTGGCACTGAGCGTTCGGCGGCGCACGGAAAGGAAGAAGCAGAGATAATTGCACATATAAAAAGATTACAACAACAACAACAACAACAAAAGTGAAAAACGAAAACACAAACAAGTTGCATGCATACAAAAACTACAACGAAAACAAGAGTAACAGGCTTTCGCGTGCAAGCGACAGCAGGAGCAACAGCAGCTGGTGAWTGGCAGCATGCTTTGCTTGTGAGGGGAGGGGCGCTTAGTGGGGGTCGCAACGCTGCGCTTAGGTGCGAAGGTGGCACTGGCCGCCTGTAAGAATGCACACACTCTAAAGAGAATGCTGAGAGCGAAATATAACAACAAGCTCAAGTGAGTGATTCGGTGTCTGCAACGTGAATAGCTGTTTGAGTGGTACAGTGCGTGTATAAAGTGTGAGTGAGTACATAGGGAAAATGAGTGAACGGTGTTTTTTGTGTAGATATAAAAGCTTTTTTGAGCATATATATATTTTTATAGTTGATTGAGAAACGTTTTAGWTAAAAATTAAAAAAAAAAAAATTTATGAAAAAAATGTTTAATGCAAAAATTTGTAACACCTTGATATTGATTTTTGGGAAAAATATTTTGGTACGTTCATAATAAGATCCAAAAAGAAAGATTGATACAAATTTAATCAATCATTACGGTTGCACTATAAACCAAACTCTTTCATAGCCTATATTTCCAGTAACTATAAACACAACCGCACTGCAATATACATATAGCCCGAGTGCTCTCAATTTTTTCCATGGTAATGGTGCTTAAAAGAAAATTTACTTACACCTTTTGGTTTTGGTTCAAGAGTTTTACGGTACATACCTGAAAGGAAAAATAGTATAATTAGTAGAATAATAATAGTAATATTAAAGTAATAACAGTAAAGCATACAAAAAAAAACATTAATTTCGACTAAAACCTTTAAAGAGCATTTTGATACGAGTACTATAAAGGATTATATAAAGGGCTTAATCTTGATTTTGATATTTTAGTTTGTATGGCAGCTACATATATGCTATGGTAGTCCGATCTGAACAATTTCTTCGAATATTGTAGCAATGTCTCCGAAAATAATCTGTATCAAATTTTGTGATGATACCTTGTCAAATAAAGAAGCTTTCCATACAAAGTATTGAGTTGGATTGACCAGTTTCTATGGCAGCTATATGTTATAGTCGCCCGATCTGAACAATTTCATAGAATATTATGTCGATGTGTCCGATAATAATTAATGTCTAATAACGTGACGATACCTTGAAAAATAAAAAAGTTTTCCACATGAGGACTTGAGTTTGCTCGGTCAGTTGGTATGGCAGCCATATGCTAATGTCGTCCGATTTAAATAATTTCTTCGAATATTGTAGCAATGTCTCCACTAATAATCTGTGCTAAATTTTGTGATGTTACCTCATAAAATGAAAAGGCTCTCCATACAAAGACTTGAATTAAATCGATCAGTTTRTATGGCAGCTATATGCTATAGTTGTCCGATATGAGCATTTCCGACATATGAGCAATTTCTTGGTGAGGAGAGGACGTGTGCAAAATTTCGTGCCGATATCTCAAAAACTGAGGATATTTATGTGATAGGATTGTATCAACACCTAATCAAAGGCTTAGTTGCGGCATTAAACCCATTTCAATTTCACTTCAGACTATATCAGTCTCACATATGAACAACTTAAAAAATATATATTATTTTAAAACACGAATCTATCAAAATTCTTGCTTTGCCACTGCAATATGCCAGCAAATGAAAATACTCATATAACAACCCACTCATTTAACTTTGAGTAGAAATATTTGCGAAAAATTAGTGAGACTTTTCGCGATTCAGCGGCGCATTTTCTACGATTACTCCGCAAAGTCAATGTAATTACAAAACTCAAATAGAGCATACTTTCGAAAAGCTCAGATAGAGTGCACATGTTAAAGATGAGTGAGCGCCCATAATACTCAATTGAGTGTAAGAGCACGTGAATGAGCGTTGAAAATACTAAATTGAGTGTAAGAGCCCGTGAGTGCTACGCCAGTCCGATTAGTGAACGAGAAGCCTGAACTTGTCAACGTTCGCGTGCGAGCTGTGAAAAGCTCATGAGAATGCCACATCTACAGTAGAACAAAATGTGTGTGTGTATATAGAAATTACGAATGAGGCCTATCGACATATACATAACCATACGTTTGTATATAAATACGATTTTATGAATTTCATATGAAAGCACGCAGATCCCCTCAACGCCGGTGAGCGGCTTGTGCTGCTAGCATGTTGCTGGGGGTGCGGCTGCTGTTGCTAGCTACTGCTACTTAGCGACTGTCTACCTGGCCGCACTGTCTCGGCGCTGCTGTCGAAGCTGCCATATTGAGAGCATTGTACACTACAAATGCAATGACATCGTAACAGTGCACACCAGTTGCTATGTGACGCTGTCATCGCCATTGACACAACACCAACAGTGACATTTTGAATGCAACTTTGCGGCTGTTCGGCGATTTCCAGTGGAACTTTGGACCAAGCTAACCATTCAGAAATACATTTTCAGTTTTATATAAGGAATTAAAGAGAGTTTGCTGTCGTGCTACAACTTTATTTTCTAAATAGATTTTTGAATACTAAAACCCACGGAAAAATTAATTAGCTCCACTCAAAGACCATTGGACCTTCATTTCACCCATAAGTGGGAGTCTGAAATTAATGATAAAAGCCAAGAAATAGAGACAATGTGCGTTTTAGGAATGCTAGAAAGCGTCAGTTTCGAAACTGAGAAGATACATTATATTATGGTTCATGGGAACCAGATGAGATGAGTAAGCAGGAAGAAATTCAAAAACTTGTGTGGCGATATTTTACTGTCAACTGGAGGAGATTTTTCAAGCGCCGTCCTAAGAAAGTTACATCACAACAGACCCCTGAACAAGCAACAGTATATCGACAAAAATTGACAAAAGTTAATGAGCTTCACAAGACACCCCGATATGCTTCTTGATCAATACTCTTTTGATACATTTCAAAAACATAAACCTTAACTGATATACAAGGAAGCTTCAGGAAAAAGGAAAAGTATGCCGTTCGATTATATATTCGAATAGGCTTCGCCACTAATCTTAATGTCTCTTGATTTGATCAAAATATACCGAGCAAAATGGGTTCAAAAAGAAACCAACTTGGATCTTTTACAAAATGTATCAAGAAGACTCTGGTTAATATTTTACAAAACCAAAAGTTAAATTCGGGATAATCAGAGTACTTTGACAGATATTTTGAGCATCTACTTGAGAGTGCAGTATTCATGTCTGACAGGAATTTGGAATCCCTGATCGTCAAACCGTCCAAAACCAAGAATCTCACAACATGAAAGTGATGAAAAGAAAATCAAGCCCAGATTTCCATGACAGCCGGTTCTACGTTACCGGAATTGACTCGGATTTATCCGACCAAGAGCTGTTTTTTCGGAGATCTAACTCCTTGAATCGGACAGTTTTAGACTAAGTTTGTCATCACTGAAGCAACTCCTTGCAGCAGGATTGGTCCATATCCTCCTGACTTGTGCTGACATTGAGTCCACTCCGAGCCCGGAGGAATTCTTCTGCTTCTCTGGAATGGATGGAACCATCACAGAGCTGCTCAAATTTTAAGACACACCGCGACCGCATGCTGTCAACGCACTACTGCGACCTTAGCCTCTACGGCTGTGCAATCTGCACCAACGGTCCTTAGGAGTGCAAACTGGCTGCATAACTCGCATTCTGATCAGCCCATTTGCAGGGCCTACCGTCGAGTGACCTCGATGACAAGTTATTTGAAGCTTACCAACCTAAAGTGGACTAGATAACCATTACAACAACAACAACAACCCTGTTAATATTTTTTTGAATATATGATTGATATACAAACGTATTTTTTTTTTCACACTAAAATCATCTGATTTGGCCCACTGTGCGCTCAACTGCATGTATACACTTGCTTTAAGACACCAAACTTGTTGTTGTTTTTATGCTTAACATTGTATTGAGGCGCAGCAATAGCACTTGATTGAAACAAAAGAAAAGGCATGCCAGCAATAACAACAACAATAAAAATTAAATTACACAAACTGCACTCCACAATTTATTTTATTATAATTTGTTGTTGTTGCGAYGTTTTGTTTTTTTATTATAACAAGAGCAACGCTGCAACACACTTCGGTTGTGGCACGAAGCGGTAGAAACGAAAAAAAGAAGCAGCAATAGCAGCAGCTGATGACGACAACACAAGTGGCAAGAAGCAAGTGGCAAGTGACTGAAGAAGATGTTGGGGCTTTCTTCACAGCATGCTATTATTGTGTATTGTTATTGTTGTAGTCATTGCGTGCTTACCAAAATGCAACGTATGCAATGCTATTTTATTGTATTGTCTTGCAACTGCATTGTTGCATTGTGGCAGGCCCGTGCAAGTGTATGTGCTTGACGCATTAGCGCGTGTTGCACGGCCGCACGAACAATGCGGCCCCCGCCTCAACGGCCTCAATGGCCACATAATGCAACCATATGTTGCGCTTTTGCTTTGTTTCCCACACACGACAATCTTTTGTTTTTCTTCATTTCTCCTTTCCTCCTTCTGCTTCTTCGTCTGCTTCTGGTTGTGCTTCCTTCGGCGAGTCACTTGAATTTGAATTTTTTAATTAGCTTCTTTTTCAACATGCGTGCGCACTCGAAAAACGGGGAAATCTACACATTTATGTCTTTTTGCTCGCGGCTTAAACACTTGATGTTTTCGCATTGTGGGGGTTCTTAATTTTATTGCACTTTTAAGGCAAAAAATGTAGATGCTGAAGAAATATTTTACTCTGTGAATTAGGTTAGGTTTTCCTAGAGTGGTGTCGAATGGCACTGGGGTCTACACAATTAGTATACATAGGTTATTAGAAACCATTGTAGAAACTTTCCGTACACAGAGTTTTTGAATCTAAGTTCAAGTAAATATACTCAAGAAAAAACTAAAACTTTCAGCTGCACCGAAGCCAAAATATCCTACATCCTTTATAGCTCCATTTTTTTCTAACATAGATTAGGTTAAATGCTCATATCCCTCACTATGGCGAAGGCTCACACTAAGACTGTTATGTATAGTCCTTTATGAAGCCAAACGAACAGCTGTTGTAGTTGTATAGCACCTAACAGCATATTTTTACTTTCACTATTCCACCTGGATGTCTAAAAGTATGACATCCGCGGAGTTTTGACTTGATCTGTCAAAAGTGGGACATTCATGTTGGAAATGTGAAGATGATTCTGTCTCACATTTTTTAAAAGAAGCTGGCATTCAATAAGTTATTCAGTCTTACTGCTAGAACCCCGATCCGACAGTCTCCAGTTAGAACTCCTATAATAATTGGTCTTTGAAGGACCTGACGACTGCGCAGCTGCTGGTAGTTGCCCAAAGCTTGCTGAGCTGGTCTGAGGTCCAACAGTCCAGTTATGAACCATAAGAAACCAACGGAGTACTTATCCGTTCCCACCCGCAGTTTTTGGGACTGAAGTACGTGTTCTAGCAAGCTCCATTAGCTTTACAGTTTTTTGTAGTACCGTTGTGGCCAGGCAACCAAACCGGACTATCAAAAAATAACTCGATGCTAGAGATAAGAGGTCTAGGCAACCCTCGACTAGTTCACTTGAGTGCACAGTCAGCGAATTCAAGACTAATATCGTTGTCTTATTATTGGAGTGGACAATTATCACTTTAAGGCAGGCTGCTCTCCGCAGCGTTAGATATACTGCTACCTTTATGTAAGCCACCCCCGCTTGAAAGACGTTGCAATGGAAGTCTAAAATTGGAGATGATGGAATTTCCCCAACAGTGGACTCCTAGAACAATTATCTCGGGAAGCTTTGTTCCATTCATAAAAAAACTTTCCTCCAGCGAGTTCTTTTGAAAAAAAAGTGGCAATTTTGGAACATCTTAGACTTTATAGAAGAAAAAAAATAGGAAAAATGAATAGTCCATTAGTGTACCCCAGGAAGCCAACGGAGCACTTGCCCGTTCCCATTCCGCTTACATTTCCCAGTTACTGAGACTTATGTACCTGTCCTAAAAATTTCACTAGCCAACTATGGGAGTGATCAGTCACCACCCTGAAGGAGACTACGCTCCATAGAAGTAGATCTATTGCTACCKTAATGGAATTTCTTATAGTATTAAAATGTAGAAAAAAGTTTGCCATATAGGGACTTGATTCTGAGCGATCAGTTCGTACAGCAGTTATATGAAATAAGCAGCTTCTTGGGAAGAAAAAAACTGGTAAAATTCAGATCGATATATACATATGTATATCTACATATATTTGCATAGACAAGTCATATCTTGTTATATCTATTGCATAACCTTTTTCTCGAACACTCCTAAGGCTAAGTTTGGCCTTTGTTCGTCAAGAGAGGACTTTACTTTTCAATTGCCTATCCAGTTCGAAGTAGCATCTTTTTTCAAGAGTTATTCCGCGTTGGATTTGGAGTCTAAGGTTCTTGTTGGTGCTTATGCTGGTTCTGAGATAGACGAATTTATCTACGACTTCGAAGTTATTATATCGCTGTCTACAGTGACGTATGAGCTAAGTGGCTAATTCCTTGATTGTTTTTATTTTTTTGAAGACAGGACATATTTCGACTTGCTTTCGTTCACTTCCAGACCCATTGGGTTCGTTTCTTTGTCAAACCTGGAGAAACAGAACTAATGGCGCGGATGTTATGGCCAATGATATCAATGTCATCGGTGTACGCCAGCAAATGTACTCTCCTGTAGAAGATTGTACCTTCTCTATTTTCTCCAGCAGTAGATTGAAGTTAGTCGCCTTGCCTGAAACCAGGTTTGGTATTGAATGGCTCGGAGAAGTCCTTCCCGATCTTGAGGGATCTTTTGGTATTGCTCAACATTAATTTACCCAGCCTTGCAGGGCTACCAATTTCAGATATGTAACGGCAACTCCTTTTTGAGCCATTTGTTGTTGAAGATATAAACAAATTGTGGTCACCAGCTAAACAAAAGAATGTGAAGACTTGAAATAGAAGTTTTATAGAACACGTAATCTTAAACTTGAGTTTATGGAAACAGAAAACATTTTTTCGCCATAAATACAAGCGAGCGTGTGACATTACGCAACGAGTGCCGAACTTTATAAATTGAGAAGCAAGCTAATCGGAAAGTTCAATAGATTAGCTTGCACATCGGAAGGTTAAACATTATTCGACCGCTCTTTGGACCAAACTTAGCTTCACATATTGCTTTACTCTAAAAGAGGAAGAGAGAGAGAAAGAGATAAAAAGCAAAAACGCAAAGCAATTGCCTATAGATTCAAAACTAAAATAAAAGAAAGAAAAACTTTCCAACCCAACAAGTAAATAACAACAACATGTACAATAGTGGTTGTAGTAAAGCACAAAAACAACAACAATAAGCGAAATAGTTGTAAAAAGCTTTGCACACATTTATGTATGTTCGGCTACTTAGAGCGTACCTTAAAACAACAACAACAACAACAACAACAACAACACCAACAATACAGCTGCGGGTAACAAGCAACTGCAACAACAACAACAACAACAAAATTGAATGCGCACAATTTCGGGTGAATGCAAAATTGCGTCACACAGTCATTCATATCCAACTACACACAAACACACACATTTACAAGCCAGCAGCACAGGGCTGCACATATACACACAAATACATTATATACTTAGTATATGTATATACATGTAAGTAGATGTGTTAGTATGTAAGCATGTGTCCGCTGCACTCATTCACAGCGGGTATGCTTGTAAAGCGAGTCAGTCGGTAAATCACCAACAATAACAACAACACTAGCCCCTTCCTTTGCCCGCTGACTTTTGCCCAAGCACTTAAATCTATATATGTATATGTGTGTGTATGTGTGTATGTAGGTCTCCCCACCTGTTTTGCGCGACTCTCTTGTAAAAGCGACAGTCACAGCAACAACAACGATAAATGTATTGCCAATAAAATATACAATTCCAGTCAATGTTGTAGAATTTTTGCGGTTTGCATTTTTTCCACTTTTTGCAATATAATTTTTATTTTCAGTTTGATTTACTTTTTCATATTTGTTTTTTTTTTAATTTTTTCATTCTCATTTTTATCAATTCGTGCATTCGCTGGCTTGCTTGGCATGCTCAATCGCTTGTAGACTCGGTAGGTCGTTGGAAAAAATCAGTTGTTTCACTTCTAAGCGGCGACCGCAAATGTATTTGTTGTTATTGGGTGATAAAAGTATATATTATCTATATGTATAGAGGCTTATTTCTCTATTTATACATTTATTAGTCTAACCATTTGCGGTTTTTTTTTTATACAAAAATATACTTTTATATACCGTTATTTATTAGAGAGTCACTWTTATTTTGCCGCGAGCATTTCTAGTTAGCTGGAAGAAAAACCGGATGTAAGCAGCAGATACCGCAAAAACTAAATCGCAGAGGAGGTTGAGGTTAGAAACTTATAAAAAGTGAAAAATCGAGTGATCATCGGTGTAACTATAATATAAATTTGATATATGTATAACTGATAAAATAGACAGTGTAGAATTTTCAAAAAGTTGATTACCCTTTTTGGCTTAGAGCTTTTTACTAGAACATCTTAAGTAGCCTAAAAAGACATTTTTTATTTGATTCTAAATAACAAGACCAAATCATCGTCACTCGCGAAAAACTTGATTAAGATAAGATTTCTGAGAGAACATCAATATGAAATWTTTTATTCACTCAAATACAGGCTTCACAAAGCCTGAAAACGAAATTTGTTTTCTTTTTTTTTTTTTACTCTGAGAATATAATGTCAACTTAGACCATTTTTGACGGCTCTGTACTGGCCTAGCTCTTTTATTTGGTAAGGCACACTTTTTGAACGGAAAACACTGCCCCTGAAATTCTCTACCTCACACAATTTCAAAACATGTTATCTTTCTTTGGAGTACGAGTAATTTATCAAAATCAGATCAAAACGACCGAAACAAGTCGTCGAGAAAGGGTTAAAATAATCTGTAAAAATTTAAGTATGAATATATATGAAGGAGACTGGCCTAACTGCTTAATTTTTCTTTCCATTTTTTCTGTGGCGACCCCCATTAAAATTGTCTTAGTGGTTGCTTTTCTAAAACATTTAAATCATCAMACGTCAAAACAACAGAGATGGTCAACAAAGGCTTAAAATAATCTATAAAAATATGAGTCATATAATTTCATTGCGAAATCTAAGACAAATTMAAAGTTATGCCTTAAACCTTCGGTACAGAAGATTTTAATTTTAAGCTTGAGTTCTCCTAGCTTCTGTTCTAAGTTAACAAGCCTTACAATAGTGAAGATCTACTAATATTCTCATTATTTTTTTTGTAAATAAAAGCAGGCGAGTTAAAAAATATAAATATCGAATCATTTATAATAGTTTAGGTAATATTTCGACGGCAGCGCCATCTACCGGTTTTTTGTTTTGCGATCGCTTAGTGAATTTATATCTCGTATACGAGCAAAACGGGCTATAAATTCTATTCTTGTTAATAGTTCAACTCTCGGGACACCTAGAGGGACCCGGAAATACATATACTATATAAACAAAAAAAATTATTTATTTTTTAA
>NW_017535852.1:2083749-2084395 GCF_001853355.1 Bactrocera latifrons | reverse complement strand
TAAGCCCTGCAACCATCTCATACATGTTTGTCGATGTGATAGCTTTTAAGTAAAAGTAATTATGTGAGTAATTAAGTGACTGAATGACCGATAAACAGACTAACTGAGCAGAGCAGGCCATAAATCATACTCAACAGCGCGGTGTTGATGCGCCGCAATTTATTTTAGCTCATAAAAAATATATAATATATAAAGCAAATGGGTTATATCATATGAGTAAATACAATATAATAATACAATAATATAAGTAGTGCTAGAGAGCACTCACATGATTCTCGCAAATCAAGTTGCCTTATATGTACAAGTATATCGATCAGCAGCTGCTCTCTCTAACAGTCGGCTTGTCTAACACTAATTTTCTATAATTTTCAATTGGTTTTGTAATTTACTACTGAAAATAAGAGTAGATACGCGATGTTAGGCCGGCTATTAGAGCCCGCAACTATACATACGCATCGTAAGAATATGTATGTAAATAGAGATAGAGAGTGTCGATCTAACAATGTTCGTACACAAAATGCTGTGCTAATTTATGGTACAGCCTCAATCGCGCGATCCATACTTTCAAAGTAAAAAAAGTTAAAATTTTACAAAAACAACGCGAACGCATTGCTAAGCATTAGATATTATTATTAGTACACTGATT
>NW_017535852.1:2075812-2079290 GCF_001853355.1 Bactrocera latifrons | reverse complement strand
TTCAGTTCGTAGTTTTAGTTGTTTGGAATTTAAAATTAACCCTATAAATCAGAATTTAAAATTAGATTTTTAATTAAAATTTCAATTCAATTTAATATCCGATAATAAAAAAAAAAATAGAGAGCTATGAAACGGAAGACCTTCCCTTCAAAATCAAGAGAACCTTAGAACATATTTTTCATAGTATCCAGCGAAATAAAATGTTATATTTTTTTTTACCAATCCTAGTAGTTATGTTGCTATAATACTTAATTATTACAAAACAGATRTTAGAAATTAATATTCAAATTATGCAGTTAATATTCTTCATGATACCAAATATTTGAAATACCGCATATGTCAAGGATTTATTCATTCAACTACCACTATTTGTACCCAAAAGGGATGAAGACAACATTTTATGGCGAACAGCTTCATTTAAAAACTCTTCTACTAGGAATGCCAGTTAAAAAGCTATATGGTTTTAGTCATGTTCGTACAAATTTTCTGAAAACAGTACACAAGTATCCAAATTATATAAGTGTATTATAAATTTTTACGAAATTTAAACAATTAAGCCATCACATAGAGGAAAATTTGACATTTCCATATGACTCATTGACTGTTGAGTGAATTGAAAACTGACGCAATCAGAGCTGTCAGTCAGATTGTCAATCACGGCAGAACCGAAAGTAATTTTGAAATTATTTAATGGCACTTATGGCTTTAATTTCACGATTTAGATTTCAAAATCGTGCTGAAGGTGTTATATCTATATGTATAAATAGATATATAACTATATAACTCATGTACATATGTAAGCCAAAGGTTAGTGCAAAATGCAGATAATTGCAATTAGTTTCCACAAAACATGATTACATATTTTTACAAATACAATACATCATACATACATATATTACATCATATTTACATATATATGCAAGTAAATAAGTATGCATTTAAGTATGAATTCCTTTATTGACTATTTGTTATATTGAAATATTGCATACGATTATTTATAGCCAACAATATTTTGYAATTAATTTCAATAATTGATTTACAATAATTACCGAGTAGAAACTATTTCTTTAAATTATTGCTCAATGGCCACTCTATACATCATATGCAAGACCTTTACATACCGAACATGGGTACTATGTATTATCTATTGTAATTTTCCATAAACTTGTTTTATTAATACTTTGCCGTATAAAAAATAAATTAATAATAATTTCTTGTACTTTGTCCTTAAAAATCAATATTTTTAGAACGGAAATGAAATATTTTCTTTGATTGCAAAGGAGAAGCTTTTTCTCAATGTAATATACATATCAATGTATGTATATCCGGCGAGAATTACTATACTTTCGTGATGACAGCGTGCCTTTGTGTCAAGCATTGATAAAATCGAATCAATACTTCCCTCAGTCCTCATATTCCACTTGTGGGTGAATAAGTAAGAAATATGCATTGAGGAAATTTAATAAGAATCTATTTCTAACGATAGTGCTCTGGACAAAATCAAAGCAATACTTTCTCTAATCCCCATCTGCTAAATGTACGTACTGTTTATTTGAGGTTTGTTAATAAAATTCAGGGAGGTTATATTTCTGGTAAACCGGGTGATCTAAATAGAGTTTTATTTTTTCAATAGCCTTTTTTGACAGATCACGCATGAGTTGTGTCAAGGTGTCATGTTATTTTGGTTCAATATTGTTTGGTCTATCATCATGGAAAGACTTACGCCTGAACAACGTTTACAAATCGTTCAACTTTATTACAAAAATTCACGTTCTGTAAATAATCTGTTTCTCTGGCTTCACTCAACTTATAGTCTACATAAGTAGTACCTAGTATTCGCAACAACATCACCCATCTTGAGATCCAGCATTTATTATTGGATAATATTCGACCGAATAGACCAGGTCCAGCACGCAGTGAAGAAAATATAGCAACCGTAGCTGAGAATGTACACGAGGACTGTAGAGTCGATTCGGTGACGTTCGCAGGAACTCGGACTGACGTATGAAACGACTTGTCGTATTTTATGTTGAGATCTTACAACATTGAACCCATGTAAGCCGCTCAACCTTCCCCAGTGACATCGGTTCGTTCTTTGTGCTCTTGAAAAGTTCCAAGAAGATCCGACATTTTCGAGTCAAGTTTTGTTCAGTGATGAGGCCAATTTCTGGCTCGATATATATGCAAACAAGCACAATTACCGAATTTGAGACGGAGAGCAACTTGAAGAGATTCAAGAGCCAACATTTTATCTAGAAAAAACAAGGGTTTGGAATGGTTTATGGACCGGTGGAATCATCGGTTCATATTTTTTCTAAAATGTTGCCGGTGAGAACGTAACCGTCTATGGCAACCATTATCGTGCCATGATAACCGAGTTTTTGAGGCCTGAAATTGAAGCTAGAGATCTCTGCAACATTTTCTTTCAACAAGACAGCGCCACTTCCTACACATCGCATCAATCAATGGATTTATTGTGAGAACACTTCGGTGATCGGCAGCTAATTTCCCGTTTTGGGCCGGTCGATTAGCCACCAATATCGTGTGATATCACACCGTTATGTGTTTTCTCCTGTGGGGATATGTAATGTCTAAAGCCTATGCGGATAAGCCCGCTTTGAATCAGACCATGTAGCAAAACATTACTTGTGTCATTCGTCAGTTACCAGTCGAAATGCGAGATTGATCCATCTGAGACGCACACGCTGCCAACATTTGAAAGAGATAATCTACCAAAAATAAATGCCAAGAAATTTCTTCTCGAATCATACATAATAAAGATTCTCCAATAAATTTGAAGTTCCTGTGTTTTTTCTTTAAAAAATATAGTGAGCCACTAAAAGGGTCACCCACATTTATAAAGTCGGAAGACACCAGTGTTATACTTAACCTTAATTTATCAACGTCAGTACTTTTTGGCTAGGTTTCTTGATCGAAGCATTATTCTTCAAAGTTTTTATCGAAGCAAATTTCAAAAAAAATTTTTACCCTCATATTCAAAATTGAATCTGAAAAAGAAACGATCACCAGCGTAACAACATGCAATAGATCAAAAATATATATACCGGACGTTAAAAGGCTAGAATAATAGGATTAACAATTGAAAATATTCCACACACTGAAATTGAAATTAAAAAGCTTGAAAAATTAATTAATCAACAAATAGAATATGCCAGAATACGCAAGCAATCCGCTTAGCGCCCAACAAAAGTATTTAGAGCAAAAAGTCAAAAATATTAACGCTTTAGTCTGTATACATAGTAAATAAAGAGACAAAAAATTAAAAAAAATTTTTAAGGAAAGACATACACACACAGCTAAGCATGTATTCAGCAAACGCCTAATTTTTATACTCTCGCAACAAAGTTGCTAAAGAGAGTTTTATAGTTTTGTTCACATAACGGTTGTTTGTAAGTCCTAAAACTAAAAGAGTCAGATATAGGGTTATATATACCAAAGTGATCAGGGTGACGAGTAG
>NW_017535852.1:2074460-2075572 GCF_001853355.1 Bactrocera latifrons | reverse complement strand
TAAATAAAGATATTAAAATGAAATTTGGCACAAAGGATCGCATTAGGGAGGGGCATATTTAGACGTAATTTTTTTTGGAAAAGTGGGCGTCTCCCAGCCCCCTACTAACTTGTTTGTACATATCTCGAAAACTACTATAGCTATGTCAACCAAACTGTATAGAGTCGTTTCTTTTAGGCGCTTCCATAAACAGTTCAAAAATGGAAGAAATCGGATAATAACCACGCCCACCTTCCATAAAAAGTTTATGTTCAAAATCACTAAAAGTGCGTTAACCGACTAACAAAAAACATCAGAAACACAAGGAGAAATGWCAGAAGGAAGCTGCATCCAGGTTTTTTTTWAAAATCGAAAATGGCCGTGGCTTCGCCCACTTATGGACCAAAAACCAAATCTCAGGAAGTAATCGACCGATTTCAATGAAATTCGGTATATAATATTTTCTAAACACCCTGATGACATGTACCAAATATGGATGAAATCGGTTCACAACCACGCCTGAAATCTCGATTATCACTTTATCATGCGAAAGTATAAAATGTTCGGTGACACCCGAACTTAGCCCTTCCTAACTTGTTGATTATAACAATATTTCGCAAACTTTGTTTGCAGCCAAAAGGCAAACGTTTAAAAAACGCAAGTGCGCATGCGCACATGAAGTGCTCAGTTAAAAACAAAAAATTATAGCAATAACAACAGCAAAGTATGCAGATTGTTTGGCATAAGCAATGCGTGAACGAAAGGTGATTCGGCCAATCTACAACTGGAGCTCGGGCGAATTTAGCAATAGAACCCCGCACASCGGAATGCCGGTTTCAAGAATATGTATAGTATATACAAACATATTATTATTTGCRTGTGTGTGTGTTTGCTCGGCGATTGAACGTATATTCCATTTTTAATGGTTTGCTTGCATTGTTTTTGTTGTTGCTGTTATTATGTGTCTTTTTTTTTTTGTAAGTGTAGCTTGATGTTGTTATTGTTGTTGCTATTAATCTATGCACACAGTCTTTCGCATTATTGTACTTGTTTATCGACAGCCAGCGAGCACCTTTCAGAAGTGGCTCACAAGTGTCTGCGCAGCGCAAAGCTTTTGCTAATACATATATGTA
>NW_017535852.1:2065015-2074093 GCF_001853355.1 Bactrocera latifrons | reverse complement strand
GCTGTCTCTTATCTCTGCGCCGCTTTCTGTCCATTCGTCCGTCCGTTTGCCTGTCGACTTTTGGTCTGTCTGTGCGTCGCTTTGTTCCTCCAGCTGTTGTGTTGGCCAGTTTGCAGCGTTTGATTGCTCTAGAGTCGCTGATTTGTTAGCAAGCAAGCACACTTACCGACAACCGATGTACTATATGTGCATAAACACATATACGTGCATATGTATGTGTGTGTGTAAATATGTACATGAATTTTGGTATACATGCATTTGGCTTATGGTAGATGATATCCGTTAGATACAAGACTGAAGCCAGTTTTCTATTTTTGTTCCACTTCTGTTCACTTCTAAGYCAAACACACACACACACTCACGCGCGCATATGCTCGATCGGGCAACCGCACACATACATCCATGTAAATGAGTGAGTTAAAAACTTATTTTATTTATGACTCTAAATGTATTGCCTTCGAAGCACCTCTCGTTCAGTTTGTTGTTGTTGCTGCCTAGGTTGTTGTTGTTATTTCGATAGTTGTTGGTTTTTATTAGCGTTTTGCGGTGCTTTGGTTGCTGGTATTATAAGTAATATTGTTGTTGTTGCTGGTATTATTGTTGTTGTTGCTGTTGGTTTTTTGTTATGACTAGTATTTACTGTTGTTGTTACTGCACTAATAATAATATTATTGCTGCTTATGTTTWATTACTTTTGTTGTTGTTACTTTTTGTTGTTGTTGCCTTGTTTTTATTGCTAGTATTATTGTTGTTCTTGTTATAATGATAATAATGTTATTATTGTTGGTATTAGTATTATCTTTGTTGTTGTTAATATTTTATTATTTTTGTTGTCGTTTTTGCTTTGTTGTTATTGCTAGTATTATTGTTGTTCTTGTTACAATAATATTATTTTGACCATTATTTTATATATTTCTTTTTGTTTTTTGGTGTTGTGGTTGTTGTTATAATTATATTTATTTCATTATTTTTTCGTCGTACTTATTGTTGTTGTTGTTATTAATGGTAGCATTATTATTGTTGTTATTATTACTTTTTTTCCTTCTTTGTTATTGTTATTGTTGTTATATTACATACATAGTCCAGCAGGACTTCTGCGCATGCGCCCGCTTCTTACCCTCCCCACAACMAACCATTTTAACTACGCATACCACTCTTGTATTGTTGTTGTGTTAAAGGCAGTACCATGTTTTTGTTGTTATTGTATTTGTATTAACATTAATTTATTATTATTACCAATTTGGTCTTGTTTAGCTGCTTTGCCATTGTTGCTGTGTGTACTTCTTTTACTTCGCCTTCTAGCCACGTCCTCTTCTGCCCCCTCTTCTTCTGCGCCTTTGTCTACTGTGCTGTTTTACGTCTTCTTTGCTTACCAGTCTAAAACACGGCTATAATATGGCGATTGAGCGTTTTATGGAATGAAATCGAAAGCAAGGTCTTTTTTGTTGGCACGCCATGTCGTTGTTGTTGTTCTTTTTTTCAATGTTTTGTTGCTGTAGTTGCTGATGATGTTTCGGTTTTGTAAATCTATTTTTGTCGTATTTTCAGCGATATAATGTTGTTCTTGTTGTTGTTGCTTTTTTATTGTTGGCTGAATACGTTTCGTGGCCATATACACACACACATGCACTTCCATTCATGCACATACATAGACAATGCTTTAGCAGCTTAGTGGAAAATGTTTGCATGTATTTGTTGCTTTTCGACTTAACTATGTTGTTGTTGTTGTTGTTGTTTTCAAGCTGTAAACACGCATTAAAGTCACGGTTTAATTGTTGGAATTTTTCGGTATTAAAATTTATCATGTATCGAAATCGAAAATATTCTGCCAACTTAATGAGATTTAAGATTGAAGGTATTGTGGTCTCGAGCTAGTCGGTGTTGTTGTTGTTATTGTGTAATTTATATTTTGGGTTTCTGGTCATTGCTGTACCTCGTCTTAATGATAAATTTCGTTTGCAATTAAGCCACAAAGCGCCGACATTCTCAGCGCTCGTAAATATTCTTTTCGTTGGGGTTTTCCTTAAGTTGTAGTTGTAGCGAATTTCCCGAAAATATTTATTTGCGCGAAACTTTTGACGCTTCTAGGAATTTTTAAGTGACTAATGAACAGTTTTGAGTTGGCTAAACAGATAATTATAAATAATAACAATAATTACTGCTAAGTCAAAATAATGTAAACAGACAATTTACCTACCGCTCTATGATATACCTGTATATTAACCGTTATATGTGTTATTAGTCAACTAATGCGGCTCATTGCGTAACTTGTCGAGTCATTTGTAAGTAAAAGCTTATTTAAAAAATTTCAACATTGTCGCTTTATATTCAAGCAAACCCAGTACTCAAAGAGGTAAGCCGTTAAATCGGAATTGGCGTTATTTTGCTTCGGTTGCCGATCATTTAAAAATTGCTCGAGCAATTCGCGAAAATAAGCAGATATACCGAATTTCAGAAATGTAGCTTAATTTTAAAACCTACTAATCACTTAATATAGTAAACCGCTATATGGTAGYTGTACTTAGTTTTTTTCCGACCATTGTTCAGACCGAAATTTGTCGAGACATTTATGCCAATAGGTCTATATACTAACTTTCAGCAAAGTAACTTAAGTTTAAAACCTAATAATCACTTAATATGGTAAACCGTTATATGACAGCTGGACTTTGTTCTTTTCCGATGTTGTTCAAATCGAAATTTGTCGAGACATTTATGCAAATAGGGCTATATACCGAGTTTAACAGATGTAACTTAAGTTTAAAACATCCTCTGTCAAAAAAAAAATGTTATATTGTATGGTGAAAGTTTTTACAGTATACTGTTTATTTGAAATTGGTCGAACCGTTGGTGAAAAGACGCAGATAAACCGAGTTGCATCGATGAAACTTAATTTTAAAGCAAACTAAGTCCAAAAGAACTGATATAAGGGAGGGGGRCCGCAGTTTTAAACCTCATTTTGGAATCTGTCGAGGCATTCTCGAAAAGAAGCAAGTATACCGAATTTCAGGGGCGTAACTTGGAAATAAATCAAGTCCATAAAAACTTGTACATGGTAGTTGCTTGTAGAATCCATGTCATTCAGTTTTCCTTAAAATGTATCGAGGCATTCTCGAAAAGAAGCAAGTATACCAAATTTCAGCAGTGTAACTCAATACTGARACATTCCAAGCCTCTAAAAACTGTTATATGGAATGTTGATATACTATTTACATACATGCACCCATACTTCTTATTTTGAAATTTGTCGAGGGATACGTTAAAAAACAAAAAAAAAAATAAATATACCGAATTTTAATGTTGTTACTAAACTTGGAAATAAACCAAGCCCACTAAAATATAAACTTGTACATTTAATAATTTTGAAATACGTCGAGCCAARTGAGAATAGAAATATATGTACATACTACATTGCAAATCCCTTGCTTCAAATTTACAGCTTCCAACATATAAAATTAGTAATCTGTTATACAGAAAATCGATCGAATATCCAACCCAAGTTACTCCTTTCAAAACTCTTTGAGCCATTTGTGAAAAGAAACACGTCTAACAAATTTCAGTGCCGTACTAATATTTTTAAACACAAGCCAGGTGGAAAAATCTGATGTTACTCTCTCCCCTGAGCATTAGGCATTTGTGTATTTTGAAACTCCTCGAGTAATTTTTGAAAAGAAACATGCTCACAAAATTTGAGTACTATAACCTAAAGTTAAAAAATATATACACATATGAAAATTGAACGTAGTATTGATACAAAAATGCTTAATTTAAAAATGGTCGAGGCATATCTTAATAGGAATATAATTCCAGATTTYCCGCTCTCTAGCTCAATATTTCAAGATTTTAGGGATTAAATTCTATATCGGTTTCTGGACAAAGCAAACAGAATCTAAAGAAGTAACTCACGAATTCTTTCAAGGAAACGACCAAGTTTTACTGATATTGGTGGAGGAAACGGAACTGAACTCTATTTAACGGACTCGCACATTTGACATGCACATTTTTAGAAAGGACTATAAAGTATTTTCATAGCGTAGTGAGTTCAGATTAGTTCATCCGCTAAAATGTTCGTCTTCTCGAGAATTTTCAGTGCTCTTTAAAGCAAAATGCTAAWAATTCACTAAGGAGGCAGCATTTAAAAACGAAACACAGTAACTCACGRTTATAAAATACCTTTACTGTCACAAACATAAGAAAATGCAATGACATATAATAAGAAAATACACGAAATAGCAACAAAATGATGTGTCACCAGAAAATTTTCAACAGCGATAAAAAGTGTAAGGCAACTCTTGCTKCAACCCCTTGTTTRGCGACAAATCACCACTTCACTTAATATAACTSGGACGACGTTTCTGCATAGTGACCTTTTTCTGTCGAGATCCGCGGCGCTGCACGCTCTTGCTCTCACTTCTGTTGCTATGCACTTCGCGCTGCCCYGTCTTTCCCGGTGACACGCGCAAACGCGGATCCAATTGTTGCTGATTCTTCCGCGCCCACACCACATAGTTGAGCTTYTCGTCGGCCGACATCTGACGCCAGCGCTCGCCGGCAGCACAGGCGATCTCCTTTGCTGTCATGTTCTTGTAGGCGCCGCGTTTCATTAGATTCTGGCGAAACTCGTGCAGAAARATGAAGAACGGATTGGTGGCCTTGGATTTTGGGTTCGCCGAACTGTCRGCAGCATGCGAGTTCGCCTCATCGCTCTTATTTCCAGTCATAGCGGATTTTTTAAATGAAACTTTTGGAATAAYAGAAAAATATGTATACAAAAAATTTGAAACTTTGCAACTAATTTTAGAAAAATTCATTTTTGTTAGCTGAAATTGAATTTTGAAAGTTCAGAACCAATTGAAAGGAAAAAACATTTGCAAAGTAATAATTTGTGAAGGGAGCCAAATATTCATTGTTTAGTTTTGGAAAAATTGTTCTGATATTTACCTGCTAACGTAGAGAATTCATAAAGCTTAATATATCCCTTAATATCTCTCCCAGGGATTGTGCGGTGGGTTTGGGACCCGTCACATAACAATGAAAACCAAACAACAGCCTCGGAAGAGGTCCCTTAATTGGGAAGGTGCCGCTGCTCAGTTGGTTGATGTCCTCGTAAAAATAAAAGCTGMCATCWCCGCCGTCCAAAAACTATGATTAAAGGAACAAGGACTGAGACTAGTAGGTCCTTGTAGCATTTACTAAAGTCGCCATATAAATGAGCGCAAATTCGYTGTGGGATTAGTACTAGAAGAGAGACTCCGTCGCCGATTCATGGCATTTACCCCGGTGGATGAACGTCTAGCCACGATTSRCATCAAAGCGWAATTCTACAAAATATCGTTGATTCGCGTTTGGAGCGCAACTATGAAAGCTGCCCCGCTACGATATCAAAATAGTGATTTTAAAGTCTAAAGCCAGGGTGGGCAAAGTAGRTATCTTTGATACAACGGTCGGTGAATTCAGTATCCTCCATGATGAAMMATCCTCAAWTGGGTTGTGGCTGATCGACTTCGCCGGGTAACGAAATATGGTTATCTSAAGTACTAGTTTYTAGTACAAAAAAATTYATCAAGCYACCTGGCTGTCTCCGGATTGAAAATTGATTATATTATCATGATCGATAGATGGCAGACACGTCTTAAGTCCGAGGTCCCCACATTGATTCGAACCACTATCTTGTTGCGGCAAAGATACACAAGTCAACAAATACAAAAAAGTTCGGAACAGCCAAAGGAACAGGTGGAATGATGAGGAGTGCCGTGTCGCAGTGCATAGAAAACAGACTGCGTTTACCTCGCAACGTTACAATCGACCACAACACGTGCGGGATGGGTTAGATACCGAGCACGGAAGAGGGAAGCGCGAGACGAAAAAAAAGAGAGAGGTCGAAATGTGAATACGAAGAACTAACAAGCTGCCAGACAGATGTAATGTCCGAAAATTCTGCGAAAACATGCGGCGACTAACAGGAGGTTTCAAGACCTGAGCATACACTTGTAGAACCCAAAGAGGTTGAGCTGTTCAAATAMGGCTGGCAAGGTCAGYTACTTTGCACGATATGAGTTGTCTGCTCAATATGCAAAAAGGCATCTTTGCAAGTTAMCGTGAGATAAGCCTCCTTAACATCGCATATACAGCCTTATCGAGCGTAGTGTGCGAAACTCGAAACCCACCGTCGACAAACTGATGTGATCCAATTAGTGTGRCTTTAGACCTGGAAAAGAAGATCGATACACCTTTTTCGACAGCACRAAAAGGAACTGCCTTTATGACGMAAGATCGGAAAGGACCTCCCCACTTACCAACATATGCTACATTGAACTTAGTAGGCAATTTAAAAGTAAAGTCCTCTCTCTGCGATTAAAAATCAAACTCTACAAGTTTTTCATCATTCCCGTCCTGCTATATGGTGCGGAAGCATTGAAAGTGAAGTGATCAAAATAAAGGAAATGACACTTGAAAATTGACGATTAGCAGTCAGAGATCTTACTGGCATTGTTGGAATATGCGCAAGATCAGTAAAAATCATTTTGAAAGATCATTTGGGCCTAAGAAAAGTGAAAACATGGTTGGCGCCAAAATTATTAAATTTTTTCGAAACAAAACGTCGTGTCAAAGTCTCTGAAGCAATGCTTTCAGATTATCGGGATGTCATGAAACGTATGTATTATTACTAGCGAAGAGTCTTGGATCTGCGCTTGCGACTCAGAAACAGACCATTAATCGGGCGAATGTCGTGGCAAAARTGAGTCGAAGCCGAAAAAACACGTCAAAGACTTACTATTTTTTGCTCATTAGTACTATATACCTGAACAGGGTATATAAAGTTTGTTACGACGTTTGTAACACCCAGAAGGAAGCGTCGGAGACCCTATAAAGTATATACATATATAAATGATCAGTATGTCGAGCTGAGTCGATTTAGCCATGTCCGTATGTCTGTATATATACGAACTAGTCTCTCAGTTTTAAGATATCGTTTCGAAATTTTGCATATGTCATTTTCTCTTCAAAAAGCTGCTCATTTGTCGGAACTGCCGATATCGGACCACTATATCATATAGCTGCCATACAAACTGAATGATCGCAATCAAATGCTTGTATGGACAACTTTCACATTTGACAAAATATATTCACGAAATTTGGTATGAGTTATTGTTTATAGAAATAATGCAATATCAGAGGAAATTGTTCAGATCGGCTCACTATAGCATATAKCTGCCATACAAGCCGAATGATCGGAATCAAGTGCTTGTATGGAAAAGTTTCGCATTTGACGTCGTATCGTCACGAAATTTTTCATGGATTACTGCTTAAGGTAACAATATAATATCCAAAAAAAATTGTTCAGAACGGATTACTATAGCATATAGCTTCCATACAAACAGAATACATAGTTACTAACAGAAATACACCTGTGAAGGATGCAACCGAAGTTAACGTTTTTTCTTGTTTTTCCATCCGAATAGGCAACAACCAATTTGTCTTATCGATGCCATCTAAATTTATTGAGCTTTGACAAATTATGGTTGCGTTTAATAATAAGGCATAAATTTAGCAAAACTTGTCAATTTGCTGCGGACAAGCGGTTAATCATCCAACAGTTTAATGCGCTTTAACAAGCAACGCATTAGCATATGAGCGCATGAAACGGGTGGCACGCAAACACATACATAGGTATTTATATACATAGTACATGCATAAAGGCATTCGCACGCTGGCTGCATAAATCACTTATTGCTGCTAAATGCCTTATCTCGATCAATATCGCGCCGCGGAGTAATAACACCCCAGCCAAAGCGATTTCGGATTTTGTTGCTTGATTAATTTAGACATTTTAATCGGCGCTGCAGCCCAAGCAGCATGCATTTGTATACAAATATTTATCAATGTTTGTGTTTGCCTGTGTGTGTGTGCGTGTGTAATAATATCGCAACAATTTTAGAATGGTCACGCTGTTTGTTCTTGTTATTGCAGTGCCAACAAAAAATCGAAAATAATTCTTGTGCTGCATAAATTAAGCGCTACACGGCCTGCCTCTGCTAGCAACACACAYATGTACTATATATGCATGTTGTKYTGTTGTTTTTGCTTTTGGTTTTTAATTATTTGTGACCGTTTACGGCGCATGCGCATGCGCAGCCCAACCCAGCGCTGCAATGTGACTTTTTAAATTATGCAGTAATTTGCGCGCTGACGTGCCAGCGCAGCAGTGCAGTGCAAAAGGCTACAACAACAATTTACTACAACAAAGTAAAGCATATTACTATAACGTTCAATATATTTAATCATAACAATAATAATAATATTTTATGCAGAAACACACACAACCATGTAGATATGGCTATAGATATACATATGTATATATGTGCATGTGTGCTTTAATCAAACTCTTAGTTAATCCGGTTGAGCGCGCGCGTTCGAATAATATGCAAATGAAGTGACCGACTCAGGGCCGGGCGAGAATGCCACAATTAAACGCTCTAAATCGGCGAGTGAAGTGTGCTGCTGCTTTGGCAACGGTTATTTGCGAATACCGTAATTGCAAGAATGCACCAGCATACACACAAACACATGTGTATGTATGTGTTTAGTCAAGGACGTTGTTGTTAAAGTTGAAACAAATTAAGTCAAGCATGCACTCACTTATTTTAATCGCATAATTAGTATGGTATTTTTTGTATTTGTTGTTTTTTTTTTAAGGTATTTAAAAAAGTATTTCTTTTATTTGTAGTTTTTGTTTTTAAGATTTGTTAAATTTTTTAATAMATTCCAAAATTTTAATTAGTGGAGTTTTCTATTTTTTTTCGTGTACATATTTATTTTACAGAAATATATTTGTTGTTGTCTTTGATATACATTTATTTTGTTGTGAATAAGTTAAAGAAACATGAGAAGAAACATTTACTTCGTTTGCTCCCAAGTTACGAGTTTAATATCCTTCACAAATACAAAATATCCCATACAAGAGCTTAAATTTGAACGCCCGGTTTGAATGGCACCATTTTTATACTCTCGCAACAAAGTTGCTAAGGAGAGTATTATAGTTTTGTTCACATAACGGTTGTTTGTAAGTCCTAAAACTAA
>NW_017535852.1:2061663-2063805 GCF_001853355.1 Bactrocera latifrons | reverse complement strand
GCTTACACAGCCATATTAGCTTTGCGGGAATACCAAGTTCAGACTGTCGAAGGTGACTTTAAAATCGACGAATAGGTGATGTGTGTCAATCTTCGTTTCACGGATCTTTTCCAAGATTTGGCTCATGGCGAAAATATGGTCTCCAGTATGGTTTCTAAGTCTAAACCCTCACTTTACATTGGGCTTCAATCTTTCACACACAACGTTCGATAAGACTAAACAGAGCACAATTAGCTTCCAATCGGCGGACATGCTTTCATCCGCCCATATTTTGCAAAAGAGCTGCTGCAAGCACCTTGTCTTTCTTCGCCACCGTATTTAAATAGTTCGACGGTAATCCATCGGCTCATGCCGATTTGCAGCCCTTCAGTCTTGTTATTCAAACCTAGTCGGGCAGTCGTACCAATAAGAACGGTTAAAGAATTTTCCGCTGCCGACTGCAATTTGTTCCGGGCGAGGCAGAACGCACTCACTGAAATACGGTTCGCATCGGAACAGGATATCAAAAATTGGCTTGATTCAGTATGGGCCGAATGGAAAATCCAAATTACCAGAAAGTTTAAGTTTTTAAGTGTAGTCGCTTAAAGCTACATACGTAATACAGCTGGTTTTAGAGGTTTAGACTCTTTGTTGCCTTTCGGACAGCGTTCGGTTTGACCCAATCACGTCGTTAAAATAACGATGAGYGCTAATATAACTCTTTAAATAAAATTTATTTCTTATTAATTAATTATTGATGCAGTATTCAAAATAAAGARCATCAAGAAGAGAACTTCAGAGCTTAAGTCTGATCGCAGCTTCTCAAATTTGAAGAAAACTAAGAAAGACGCAAACAATATTCGAAGAAGCCGACACCGTCAAGTCCAGTTGTTTGTCCACGCACATAGCGCACACTTTAGCTCAGCTGATCTGATATCGCCGAATAGTTTATAGCAGAGCGGTGCTCTGCCAGCGCAAGCAACTAACCTGTAAGCTTTTACTTCTGCGCAATGCAGCCTTGTTAAATACCTGGCAAGAGAAGTTGTTGTTGTTGTTGTTGCTACTTCTATGTGTGTATAGAGTATATGCAGTGTTGCTATGCACAGGTTTGAAGTTTAAACGCTTGAGCGCGATGTCAAGAAACTCCGTCAAGGGCGCACTTAACGCCGCAGAAACGGGCGACGCGCAACTCAGACGCGCTTTGCGATTGCGCAAGAGTGTGCCAAGACCATTAGAATGGCTGCAACGGTTGCATGATTGTCATGCAGTTAACGACGGTGCCAGCAACAACAAAACAATAAGAACAACAACAACAACAACGAAATGGTTCGCACCCAAACAGCGACAGGCCGACATATTTGGCCGGTGGCAAGCCTGTGCGCATTTCTGCATATCCTCATATCCATGGCGCAACAACAACAACAATACACCTGCCGCAGAGCGTGCGCAAGTTTAGCAATACATATATATCTGCTTACATATATGTATATATATACATGTGGTTGTGTTTACGTGCGCGCTGCAGCACCTTGGCTTCTACTCTTCATGTTGGATGCGGATGCTGGGCGTTCTTGGCGCTTGCTGATTGCAATTGCTAGCGTTCGCCACAGTGCTGTCGTTCGGCCGCTTAACTGGTTCGGTTGGACTGCTGTGCAAGCCGTCGACCGACAAGTTGTTTGGTTGGTTGCTTGCGCTTAGCAGTCAATGCAGTTGCAGCACTATTGTTCTTGTAGTTTTTATACCCTRAACAGGTCAAATTAAGTTTACAACAAAGTATATAATATTCAAAAGGAAGCGTGGGAGGCTGATTACCGTCTGTCCGTCCGTTCGTCCGTCCATCCATCTGTATACACACGAGCTAGTCTCTTAGTTTTTGATATATCGCTCTGAAATTTTGCATACGCACTTTTCTAACCCAGATGATRTTGATTTGGCGAAAACGTCGAATTTGGCTCACTATATCATATAGCTACCATACAAACTGAACGATCGGAATCAAATCTTTGCATAGAAAACTTTGCCAGTTGAAGGGGTATTTTTACGAAATTTGGCATGTGTTGTTGACCAAAGCAATCGTGCAATCTCCGAAGAAATGCTTCAGATCGGACCACTCTAGGATATAGCTTTCATACAAACTGAACTATCGAGATCAAGAGCTTGTAT